>NC_140444.1:2512974-2607974 GCF_963576455.1 Neolamprologus multifasciatus | reverse complement strand
CCCAGCTGTAAGCAGCAGTGTAAGCTTTGAGCTATATTTTGTGAGCCACAGATTAACAATATCCCCTTGATATACTGATAAGCATACCTGCATTACTTTGTAACTGATAAAATCTCATAACCTGATGATTCTCAATCAAGTTTGGGAGCCTTCCTCTTCCTGTTCTTGCCCCATTAGCCTGCACGTAACAGTGTGAGAGTGCTCAGCATTATCTCGTCCTCATTTCTGCTACTTTCAGATCTTATAATAAGAAACTATGGCTTCTAAATTATGCCTAATAAGTCACGCAGTATTTATACACAAGGTTGTGCAGCAGGTTTGCTTCAAACCACTGAATTCTGTTCCAAGACTGTATTTTTAGTTCTTACCATAGTTACAAGTATTAGTGGGAATTTGAAGGTCTTGATATTTTTTTACGAGCTGGAAGTTGCAGTTTCTCGTCTCTCGAGAGACTTCTGAGCAATAGTCATGTGAACATCAGTGAGTATTTTCTGACTTTTCTGTGCCGGGATAGTAAAGGCACGAGGCAAAACGTCACGTGGTAGTGGCGATGTAATAATGATGTGTAATCCTCACACCGCTGCGTGTTTGTGTGTTTACAGCTTAATTAGATGTTACTGTTTCCGTGGTAACTGAAGTGCAAATGAGGTTGAAAACATAGTTTTTCAGCCGTAGTGCTACTGAGTTACTATATGCAGAATAAGGAGTGACTGTTTCCAGTGTCTGTCACACACAGCTGCTGTTACTCTTTAAGATAACTTCCCCTTTAGCTCATTAAATATGGAGAGAAATTTGCTCAAAAGTGTTATGAATGCATATAATATGATCCACAAGCATATAAACTAAGATTCACAAATATGTGCAGTGATTTGTGTATAACTCACAGAGTCTATACAAAGCAATTTGATCAAATGTGTTCATAAATAGTGATTATTTACGCTTAATTATTTAAGTCCAGCTTTACGAATCATATATCTGTGCATAAAAATGTCTAAAACTACACGTAACATCCCTCTCTGGAGTGTTCAGGATCAGCTAACGTCAATGCTAGCCTGCTCTTAACAGGGACCAGTGAGATTAACATCAAAGTGTTGTTATCTGGAGTGTACAGCCCCGGATTCTGAATTAACAACCAATTAAACGCTCAAAACTGTAGTGGGACTGTCTTACACACATCCAAAATTTACAATTTATTTCAAATTATTACCCAGGTAAAATAAGCATTGAACGTGTCGCCAGTTTTGAAAGCAACTATATTTCTAAAGGTGCTCTCGACATTAAATTCCCATCAGATATCAGCAACGACCCAGCCAATCCACACGCGCACAGAGATGTCCATAAATTAAGCTACAACAACCCTTCTATGGACTCTGAGTTTTGGTCTTTTCTAGATTTTCCGATGGATTCAGGTCAGATGATTGGCCGGGCCGATTATTTGCACTAAGTGTCAGGATTACTTTCTAATTACTGATAGATCTCGCTCATGTCATGACTCTCCGGGCTTTTTTGCACTTCCCTTTCTTCGTGTGTTCAGTATTTCCCCCCTTTCTCATTATTCATGAGAAATATTCATATTATATAAACATCTATGGTTCACGCTAGGTGACAAATCGTCAACATATTACGTTTTCGGCTACCCACCACGTTCCTGAATGACGACCTCGGAAAAATGAGGAAAAATGAGAACCATATGGACTCAATCTACACATCTTCGCTCTTTTTCTTCAAATCGCTTAGAAACACGCTATTTAACATCATTAAACTCCTGGTTAGCCTCAGGAAAAAGGTTATGGTTAGGGCTAGGGATAAGGTTAGGTTTAGGGCTGGAATACAGGGCTGGAACGTCTATTACCGCGGGAGCGTCATTGCACTGGATTTCGGCCATAACCCGCCGCGTACTATAAGAACGCCGAAGGTCTCCTTTTGCGTTCATCAGGAACGCCGCGGGACGTGACAAAACGTCCGCATGTTACGCCTCGGGAGTGAGAACGGGCTCGGATTGGAGCGTTGTTGCCGACATCTAGGGAAAATTTCACGATACTCGCACCTTTAAGAAATATATTTACTTAGAGAATTGGTGTTCAATACTTATTTTACCCACTGTGTATTGTTTGTGCAGGGATAGATGATGGTGGACTAAATAAAAGTAAAAATCTGGTAAGGATATCAGACGGTCGGATGTTGAAACCAGCCTCATTTCATCTGAATAGACGAACATGTTCAACAGCCCTTTTTAAAGAGCTATATTTTAAATGCAATACCTCTTGAATAAAGCACTCCTGGGCCTGCAGGTTTGTCTGCACTTCATTAGAGATGCACTGCACTGAAGTGTTGTATACATATACAGTATACTACACGGTGCAGAGTGACAGAAAGAGCCACGTCGCAGTGAGCTCTAAAGCCGTCTTCCTGGTGTGACTCTCAGAGCGCAGTGGTAAAAAAAACATCTAAGGGCGAAGTGCAGTTGATGGCTGTTGGATATAAATATTATCGTCAAGTACGCGGATGATTGCAGACTGAAGCTCACGCATGAGAGAAAGCAACTTCTATGCGTCTGCATCGTGGCGTGTATGTTTTTCTTCTGAGTTTTCATTTGCTACTGTAGCAGACTTTCTTGGGAGGCCAAGGTGTGAAACTGGGTGTGGGTCCCAATGAGCTCACCCGAAACTCTGGCTGATTGGGACCCACACCCAGTTTCACACCTTGGCTCAGGCGATTAGAGGATCATCAGGGGGTCCTTTTGTCCCTCTGTGGGGGGAAACTCCCACTAGGTTTAAATCTGGGACTCTCCACCATTTGACCTTAGAACTGAAGAAGCATCTCGGATGAAGGTGAAACGTCTTCAAGTAACTTAAAGAAGTCCAGACGCTTTTCTTTGCAAGCTCCTTTAACAGTGTGTGTTTATGATTGTTTTAGTATATAATGGGAATGTTTTTTGAAGTGTGAGGGCTAAAGTTTGAAGTGTAGTGTGGTCTCGTCTGTACGGTATATGTAATACATCCATGGAAGTAGTTAAAAGAGAATAAAATATATTTAAACTGCATAGAAAACACTCCATAAAGGCTTTATGGAGACACGCTTTAGCCTTTAGCAAAGCATTGTTTTACATTCTCGCTTTCTGATGCACAAATTTATCTTTGTTCTTTGTTCTTTGTTCTTATCTTTGTTGCTTTCGTCTTCAGGTGGCTGCTTTAAAGCTTTCTTTTTCTTTTTCTTTTTTTTTTGCCTGTCCCGTTTGGTTCTTTTGCCATCAGAATTATTGTCTAAAGGCGAAGAAAGATGCCCAACGGATTTACTTTACCAAATTGACCATCCCAGCCATAATGGTCTATTTGATTCACCTTTTATTGTTTATTTTATTTTTTTATTTTCACTTGCTGGATACAGGACAGACTTGAATGAGGAAAAGAAAAGGGAGAAAGGAAGAGGGGGAAAAACAGCGGAGAAGAGGGATGGGGACAAAGGGCAAAAACCAACTAAATAAGCAGACAAAAAAAAATACATATAACGATCACCTGGATCACCTGTTGAGAAAGAAAAAAGAAAACAAGCAGAAGAAAACGAGAGCAATACAATAAACAACATCATGATGATATATGGGAATATAACAGTAAATACTAAATATTAAACATTATTGCGCAGCACGTAAGCTTTAAAGCTTTCAGATCCCCATGCACAGTTACGTTGTTTACATTTCTACACCAATATCATAAAAAACTCCCTGTACTGTCTTTTTTCAGCATGGCGGGCAAAGATATTGTGTATTACAGTCACGATCAGTAAAGTTTAAAAGTGAAAAACTGTATTTTTAAATGATATTCATAGATTCATGAAAGAACGTTTACAGTGTGTCTGTTTGTTTTTCCGATGTCGGATTTTTGTATAATGTTGTTCACACATTTTGTGAAAGACATCAAGAATGTCAGTGAACGGTTTCAGTGTGCATTTACTCACACTGTTTCATTACACAGGTCTAGAGACTGGTCAGCAATACCTCGGTCAACCGACCATCGGTAGGGAAAAGTGTGTATTCTCTGACCAGCTGGCGAGTGGATGCGTTTAGATGGATGTGTGAAATCAATAGCATGGACTGTGCTGCACCATAAACCTCCTTGTAATTGCATTGGTTGCTTGCAGACTGCTGATGTAAACTGTAGTTTGCATGGAAGATGGCGACTTGTCAGCAAACACTTGCTAACTCGTGTGAAACTTGTGTGATGCAAACCGGAAATGTTGAATGTTGCAGAGTGAAAGTTTGGCTGAAACCAACATGTTTCAAAAGACACAACTTTTGCTTTGAAGCTGAACTGTATCCGTGTTCAGTTCGTGTCACACTCCTCATGGTTTAACTACAGCTTCGCAAGTAGTTGGCAGAAATGACACCATCTTTCAAACAAAGTACAGGAAACTGCATCAACTACAGCAATCTGCAGGCCACCAGTGCATTCGTAAGATGGTTATTGGTGAAGCACTGTATACCTCTTTGCAACCTAATCTCTCTACTTTCAAGATTAGGCTTCAAACTTTCCTTTTTGCTAAAGCATATAGTTAGGGCTGGACCAGGTGACCCTGAATCCTCCCTTAGTTATGCTGCAATAGATGTAGGCTGCCGGGGGATTCCCATGATGCATTGAGTTTTTCCTTTCCAGTCACCTTTCTCACTCACTATGTGTTAACAGACCTCTCTGTATTGAATCATATCTGTTATTAATCTCTGTCTCTCTTTCACAGCATGTCTTTTATCCTGTCTTCCTTCTCTCACCCCAACCAATCACAGCAGATGGCCCCGCCCCTCCCTGAGCCTGGTTCTGCCGGAGGTTTCTTCCTGTTAAAAGGGAGTTTTTCCTTCCCACTGTCGCCAAAGTGCTTGCTCATAGGGGGTCATATGATTGTTGGGTTTTTCTCTGTATCTATGAAGCGCCTTGAGGCGACCTTTGTTGTGATTTGGCGCTATATAAATAAAATTGAATTGAATTGAATTGAACCAGTTTCACCTACCAACAAGAAGAAACTACTTCCAGCAACTACTGGTCAGGGAATGGTCTCATTCTTCCTTAGTGACCAGTGGTTATCACTGACCAGTCTCTAGGCATTGTGATTTCAAGCAATACTTGTTTTTCCTAGTGATCTGTGGTTGCTGACTGGTCTGCAGGCATGTGGTTCTGGGTTTTATGGGGTTTGATCGGTGGATGTCGGTTTTATATTGACCGTTGACAAATGATTGAAATAAAAATGTGCATATTTTGCTTTAATTATTGAAAAAGACAGTTAAAAATAATCCAGTTCATTTTTCTATCTTCAAAATGACCAGGAGCAGTGGTCAGCTCTTGTGTGGTACTGATGACATGTGTCTGCATTTACTCGAGTATGTCTACATCGGGTTATTAATGGTGCAATCCATGTCTGGATTATAAATACAGCAGCAGTGACCGTAATAGTCCTGCTGGGGTTCATGTTGCTGTGAGCACAAAAGGGACTTAATCAAGTCTGTGCTCTTTCCCCTCCAACACCGAATTCTCAAGAGGAGTCTTTTAATTGCAGCAAGTAATTCACCAAGTGTTCATCAGACCTTTCTGATTAAATTTCAGGTCAACAGACTACGGAGCAACGTACCAGAAGCTGAATGACAAAGTAGGAGCAAAGACGATACTGAGTTATTTGTACGTGAGCCCCAACAACAAGAGAAAGGTAACGGTCCTCTTTTGTCATTTCTTCTGAATCCAATTTTAAAAATTGTCTTGACTGTATGAGTTGCTTTTGTTTGCTCCTCACCGTTGGCATGACGGTCACACAGTATGCAGTATTGAATGCATGCAGACATATTGATGTCGTCTGACTCACTGGTCTTGGTTTGATGTCCGTCTCTTCTCTGTCGCTGCCTACAGTCTCAGTAAGAAGCACTGAACTCACTCGTTTATTAACAAGTTCAAACCAAAATGACAGTTAGCTGACAGAAAGGAACAATCTCTCCCAGCTCTACATGGATATAAATCAATTAGAAGTCAGACAACCCCTTCAATCAGTGCCCCTGCCCTTCCTTTGGTTTGAGTCATTTGACGGTATTAACCACCTGCCTGTGTTCACGCTTTACATGACTCCCTTTACACAACTCTAATCAGGACGTTTTTCAGTTAATTACCGTCTAATTATGAAAAGGGAATGCAGCCCCAATTCAGTTCAGATGCTGGACATATGATATAGGTTGTCGGGCAGTGACTGTTACGCCCCTGAGGTCTGTTAAAGGTGCTGAACCAGATGATGAGATGATGAACCTGAAGTCGTAGAGAGACATCCAGGACTCAGCAGAAAGGCTTGAATGTCCTTCTGTTATTGTCAGCAAAGCATTAAGAGACTTTCTCCGACTGTGGGATTTTCTACAGCATGATTTAGTGAGACATGTTTGAGGAAAACAGCTACAGATCAGTCTGTCTTTGTTAACACACAAACCTGGGGAGTCTGGAGACAATCTGCAGGATATGACCCCTGCTCCACCAGAGAAGATCTCTTTATACTGTATATGAAAACTCCTTCACCAGAATTACTGGTGAGGATATTCTCCTGTTTTGGACACTCAAATAAAACCCTTACAACATAAATACTCTGAATCCCCAAAAAATAATTCAGCATCTAGTTTCTGAGAACACGTTGCAAAAAGCAACCTCAATACTAACCCTAGACCAGCGGTCCTCAACCCCCGGGCCTCGGACCGGTACCGGTCCGTGAGTCGTTTGGTACCGGGCCGCGAGAGTTGAGGCACAGGTGTGAAATGTATAGTTTTCAGGGTTTTTATTGGTTTTCAACGTTATTTTGTTATCGTTTTTATCGTTTAGTCGGTTTTCCTTGGTCTTTTCACGTGTGTTAAAGCGCTTTTCAAGGCACCCAAAGCGCTTTACAATGCCACTATTCATTCACTCTCGCATTCACACACTGGTGGAGGCAGCTACAGTTGTAGCCACAGCTGCCCTGGGGCAGACTGACAGAAGCGAGGCTGCCATATCGCACCATCGGCCCCTCTGGCCAACACCAGTAGGCGGTAGGGTAAAGTGTCTTGCCCGGGGATCGAACCGGCGACCTTCCGGTTGCAGATACGCTTCCCAACCCCCTGAGCCACGGTCAGGGGATTGTCACCCATTTGTCATGAATAAATCTTCTTTTTTTCGGTACCGGTACTAGTTTTATTTTGTTGTATTTATCCGCGACACCTTAAAGGCCGGTCCGTGAAAATATTGTCGGGCATAAACCGGTCCGTGGCGCAAAAAAGGTTGGAGACCGCTGCCCTAGACGCCTCACCATTGACCTGGCACATGTTAGCATGTAAAAAGCCCAACCTTTCATTCTAAAACTTAGAAATCAGAGTCTGAGAATTGCAGCTTATGACTTTTATCAAAATATCTTCAGGCTATGACTTCCTGTTGATCAAGTGATGCTCCAGAAAAACAAGTTCATCATATTCTGTCCTAAAATCTCTACATCCCACAGTCTGTATCTCGACTTGTCTTCGTGTTATATAGGTCAATATGAGAAATGACAGCATTTACAGACAGTTTTTGCAACCTTACACTTTTAAACGATCGGTGTAGAAACTCATCATCGTGGAGTAAATGTGATAATTGGCTTTCCCATTTTTCTTTCTGCTTCAGAGATGCTGGAAATTTCCAATGATACCGTTTGACTAGATGTCATCTGTCTACCCCTCTATATCTGCAAAATTCAATCAATACTGATAATCACAGCAAAACAGGAAATTCTTACTGACCACAATACTTAATCAATGAAAGACACAAAAACAGGGAAAAGAAAATGTGGTCCAGGAATAAGGAGAAATGTTAGCTTTTCATCTGATGTTATCAATCAGGCATACGCAGTATATAGTACCTCAAATGAAAAGCCCTTTGCCAGAACTGTTGCATTGCCTTCTTGCAAAAGCAAATGATTTGTCCTTGCAGCCCTATGCGTTGTAATTGTTTTTTTCAATAAAGTCAACCAAGTCGAATACATTCAATGGGCCTAGTTTTTCCTATAAAGAGCTGAGTTGCTTTATCCCTTTAAACGTAGATGATGAACTGAAGCTGAACGTGGATGTTTTCAGCCTAATCATTAGGAGCTGCTTGGTTATAAATCATAGGTTTTCTCAGCTGGTTTGGGTTGGATGGGGTTGCTGAGGCAAGCTCTCTATGCAGGCTTAAAATACATTAGAGGCAGCACATCAGCAAATGGTCAGAGTTAACCACTTTTCTGTGCTCAGGTCCATTTGGGTCAATTTTGCCAGGTTCCATTATGGCTTTGGTCCATTAGGGTTTTGTGCATCTCTGATTGTGTGTTTGTGTATTTCTATGTTTTAAATTGTGTTTTGTCCATGGCTATTTTGGGTTTCTGAAACACCAGAATTAATCCACACATTCTTGTCTTTATTTGTCACATCCATCTAAATGTTAGTGTACTTGGAAAGAGTAACAACAACACTCGGCTAGTGATTACCGTTTTAAGTTCCCCATTCTAAGCATGTCTGTTTGGGACTTGGTTTAAGTAAGCTGTAAAATCTCTTCTTCTTGCATGTTTGTATTATTCATGCTTTTACGATACATATTTGGCCAACTATGGAGTCTTTATGACATGCCTCTTAATTGCATCAAAATGAGTGGCAGACTGGGGTAGAAATGTTCGTATTAGCAAGGCTATCTTCTGTTTTATTGCTTGTAGAGTGATGGGATCTGGGCAAACCCAAAGATGTCTCTAATGATGCAGAGAGACAGAGAGACATCACAGAAACATTTCAGTCCACATAAACCAGCAATCACCAGTTTCACAGAGCAGAAAATTTGATGAAGGCCAGCAAATAACGTGACATGTTGCTAATGTCACACACTTTCTACCACATAGCCAAAATGACAGTCAGCCATACAAACCGTCACGTGCCAAATATACACAAACATGAGCCTAAATAAGCACAAAGTCACGCATTCATATATTCTTTGTCCCACACTTACACTTTTTTCTCTCACACATCCACAGTATCACCAGATTGCCAAAATATGACGTGTAAAATAAAAATGCTACTGAAAGCGTCCTTCTCAGTCTATAGAGAGTTTATTACATGCAAAACTTACTAGTAATGTTGAGCAGAGCAAAAATGACTTGGTAAACTAGGCTTTGTGTCATCTGCAAGATGTAAAGAAGAATTTGAGAGCAGTATGCTCACTGTGCTCATTGATAATGTTAGGCAAGCTGAGGCTAGCAAAACACATCAAATTCACTTTTTATCTGTCAATAATGTAACAGAATTCATAAGTGAATGGCTTAAGACTATAGATTTAGATTGTATAGACACTCTTTAGCCCAAGCAATGGGTGTTGGACTTTATTCTCCTTGAAATAAGGAGACTACACTACACATTTATAGAGCATATCTATAAGTTTTTAATCAGGAAATGAAGATTTTCCAACATAATTGTTAATCGGGAACAAAGAAGTAGGAGAGTTTTACACTGCATTTCTGTGGGAACAATCAGTGATTCCACATAAACTGTTTGTTCTGCTGTGTGTTTGCTCACTTATCCAACTGAGGGTCATGGGGGGATTGGAACCTGTCCTATCTACTGTAGGCAGGACAGGTCACTGACTTGATGCAGGGATAACACAGAGAGACAAACTACTATTCAAAAACATACACATGTGTGCACAATTAAGAACTAGATGTCTTTGGACTGTTGAAGGAAGCTGGAGTACTCAGAGAGAACCCACTTGCACATGTGGAGAAAATGTAATCTCCACGCAGAAAGGCCCCAAAAAATATTCTTTCCAAGAAAATCATAATCTAGTGGGTTATTAAAAGTTTCTTATATCACACATGGTGGCCAGCAGAGATGGGCAGTAACGCGTCACTTGTAACGCGTTACTGTAATCCGATTACTTTTTTCAAGTAACAAGTAAAGTAAGGGATTACTATTGCAAAAACGGTAATTAGATTACCGTTACTTTCCCGTAGGAACGCTGCGTTACTGCGTTACTAAAACCGTGATTTTTTTGTGAGAATGTCTCATGACAGTGACGTAAGCGAGTGCGACGTTCGTGACAACAGCTGTGTGCAGATCAACAATGGATCATATATCGAGTGCAGAGAGAGTATGAGCGTGCAGCGTTTAAAGCGTGGAAGTACTGACCTTACTTTGAGTTTGATTCCATAAAAAGTGACAAAAACATTAGTGTCCGTTGTGCGTGGGAAGAAAACTTCTTTTTACAGCGAAAAAACCCCTAAACTTCCAAACAAGCACCGAGTAGCTACGACGTAATGGGAAACTCACAGAGAAACTCGCGGATTCTTCCACTGACCGCTGCACACCTGCACCAGGGTAACCCTCCGCCTACCCCACTCCTGCTTTACAGGTGAAAATAGAGCAACAGGACCGCTAGTCTTTGACTTTATTTATTTTCTGCTGTGTTTTACTTGCATCTATTTGAAAGACTGAGTGTAAACACAAAAAATATTTTATTTTATGTGCTGGAATGTGCAGAAAATTGGTTTAAATATTAAACTAATTTCTTCCAGTCAGAGAATGTTGCATATAATTAAATTTTTGCTTGATGCATAAAGTTAAAAGATTAAAACTAATAAAACAAGTTTTAAAAAGAGACTTTTCCATTTGATTACATTTTGTATGATGATTATGCAGAAAAAGTAGAATTGGGCTGAAAGATCTATCACTTTATCACCTATTCAGGTTGTAAATCGTGTTTTTAAAAAGTAACTAAGTATTTAATTACTTTTGAAAATAAGTAATCAGTAAAGTAACTGGATTACTTTTTTGGGGAAGTAATCAGTAATTAGTTACTGATTACTTTTTTCAAGTAACTTGACCAACACTGGTGGCCAGCATGGTTCGCAACTGAGACTTCTAAGATGATAAATCCCAAAGTGCTTGAGTACTTGCTTATGCTATGCAAATGTGCAGATGGTAACTGATCTCAGAGCAGTGAAAGCAGAGCCAGTAGCAACTTTTCTAGCATGTTAATTTCCTGTTAGTTTCTCGTAACACTGGAGGTTTACCCACAACGCACAGAGTACCAGGGAACAAACCTGCTGGCCTCTAAGTTTGCCCGGCTCAAACTTTTGTTAATGGGCCACAGACACACCAATGAAATGAACACATACTTAAGTGGAATTGGACGGAGAGTCAAACCTCCTTCATGCAAACTGGGACCACAGTTGGCACTGATAGACGATGAGAAAAGCTTACTGGACTGAACACTGTCTGAGACGTAAGGAGAGAGATTTGGTCTTAGTTTATGTTTTAACCCTTAGATGCACATGTGGAGTCAAAAATGACCCCACGGGTTGTTTTTCTTCAAAATCTTTAAAATGCAAAGTTGTAATATATTCATATTCCAGGTATTCCTCATAAAATATGTTTGTAACATGAGGCCATTTGCATTTTTATTTATTTTTTCATTAATTTATAAAAAATGCAGTTTTTGTATCACTACCCCACTCTTCCACAAGAGTTCCTATGGAATCTTCTATTGAACTTTCATTCTTAGCAACTCTGACTGTCCCACTTACACTTCTGATGGATCAGGAATTAATTTTTACACAGTAACATATATGATTTATAGTCAGGGCTGCACATAAGTGGTCCGCAGGTGCACATTCGCTGTCAAAATAAAAGTATTCCCGGAAATTCAGAGAATACGTGCCTCTTTTGTGGTGGAGGAACACCAAAGTAATTGCTTACGGAGCTTGCTTCTTTGACATCTTTAAGAGTTCTGAACAAATGTCTGTCCTCCTCCAGAACATCTTATGTATGCAAACGAGCGTCCCAACTTCTTATCTGGTGCGCGTCTTTTATTTTGACAGCAAATGCGCACCTGCGGACCATTTATGTGCAGCCCTGTTTATAGTTTCCTGTGCATTTCAAACATTGTCCTTTCTGTTGTTTTTTTTAATATTTAAAGTAACATGGCTGCTATGAGGCCAGCTGTGGACCTTGCCCTATAAATGATCCAGGACGGATGAGATGAAGAGCCCATCGGAGGCACTGACTCAGAATCTGACATTTCAGATATAGAGGACCCAGACTATTGTCCCCCCCACTGAACAAGGCCAGTCAGATACAGAGGAGTCCTCTGATGAGTCCTCTGAAGAGGAAATAAATATTTAGTGTAACAGAATGAGCTCTTACTGCTCTAGCCACAATATTCTGAATTAGTCGGCCAGGGCTTGCATCTGGGTTTAGTACTGTCTCCCCAATAGATGTATGGAAGATGTTCATGTCTAATAATATAATAGAAGAGGTGCTGACAAGCACAAACATGGAGGCACGAAGAGTAGCCACAGACAGGGGAAAAGAGTGGAAAAATGTAATCAAACAAAAGCTCCTGGCCTTCATTTGATTGATCATTCTTGCAGGAAGTGAGAAGAACTGGGATGTACCAGTCGGTGTGCTTTTTGGGAGTCCTCTGAATTGACATAGTGGCCTTGTACCATGGGTTATGCAAAGATTTAAAGATATTCGCAATTTCTTGCACAAGAGGACCAGAGCCTATTGACTGAAAACAAACCACATGGCAGCTTTCAGCTACATATGGGGCCTGTTCCTGGTCAACTGCAGGCAGAAATTTATCCTCAGTGATTGTGTTACAGTGGATGAACGACTTGTGCCTTTCAGAGTGAAGGTCCAGCTTCTGCAGTATATGCAGAGCAAGCATACAAAAGTGATACAAAAACTGCAATTTCTTAAAATTAATGAAAAAAATAAATAAAAATGCAAAGGGCCTCATGTCACAATCATGTTTTATGAGGAATACCTCAAATATGACAATATTACAACTCTTCGTTTTAAAGATTTTGAAGAATAACAACCGAGCTTATAGCAAAATGCATTGTTTCTATTTGGGGTCATTTTTGACCCCACTCGTGGAAGAGTGTAGGTATTGGTAGGTTGTGCATCCAAGGGTTAAGATGAAACTGGGCAAGCACTAACTGCCTTGCTTGCCCCGGGGCAATGCTACAGATTTGAGATATCCTAAAATACAGTTAATGTGTAAGATGTAATTGATGTAGGGCGAGTAGTCAGTCACTTTTGCACGTTAGCAACATGAATGGTAAGTTTCCTTTTGTCAGTCAAATCTACAAGTCTGCATTTAGGATGCTCACTTGAGGCCTCAAGTGGACAGCAGAGGAACTGCAGCTTTGGCAGTTTCTTTCATTTCTCACATCAGATCCTGGACATCACCGTCCTGGATACCATTTTCATTTTATTCAGATAAGACACAAGTATTCATGATGTCATTGTGAAATAGGGCAATTATCCTGTCATGAGCTGATACAAGAGAGCATTTATCTTGCTTAGATAATATGTCTGAACCAAATCTAATTGCAGTCGATTCAATATTTGTTGTAATACTTCATCCTGATGGTAGCATTAGGCTGACATATAGCAGGATAGACTGACATTGTTATCTACTGCTAGCTTCGCTAACATTAAATAAAAAAAAAAGAGTGGAACCAGAGAAGAAGCAACTTTCTCTATAAAGCACTCCAGACTCCAACTGTTTTATTCCTCCATTGTTGCTGTTTCCACATACTTGGAAAGTAGGGAAGCAGTAGAGACTGCAGGTTCGTCAGTCACCCCGGGCACAGCACCATGTGACTACTGCTGGTGGCAGACGAAAGCCCCTCTCTTCATCAAGTAGTGGAAGTAAATCAGGCCTGTGTGGCTGTGGGGGATAGTGGAGAGGGACAGAGAGAAAAGGAAAGAAAGGGAGCAGGGGGGGAAAGAGACAGCACATAAACTGACAGGGAGCAAGTGAGCATGGAAGAGTGGCGATGGGAAAAAAACATGACAGAGCAAAAAAAATAAATAAACAGAGGCATGGCCCGGGGGTCACTTATGGAGAAAACAGTCTGACAACACAGCAATTACATCAATTTTCATATTGTGGCTTCATACGGAGGCTGTACATGAAAGAACGGAGCTCGAGTACACATTAGGGGAAGTAATTTGGGGTTTTAGCCTGAGATTTTGTGTGAGAGCACATTATTACAGTAAATGGCTGGGATGGTGAGTGCTGGTTAACAAAAAAAAAAAAAAAAGCACACAGATTGCAGCCATACAAATGGGTATTGCCTCTAATGGTTTGAAAACAAAAGGGATTTTTCCAGTGGAAGCATTTGAGTGACAGCAGAGTCAGTCTGAGCTGCTCAGCCTTCTCTGTAAGGAATACATAATGGCTCTTTTTCATCAATGTACCGAGTAAAAGAAGAGTCACAGGGCTCAAATGTTCTCTCGCGACAAAGGCCTTGAATGCTCACCCATTTGTGGGAGTGCATGCCTGTGTTTGTATGTGTTCCAAACAATTATGGCCATCGTGGAGCTGTGCAGGCAACAATGGGCAGGTGGGTGGAATATGAATTCACCTCAGAAGACACCTCTCTCCCGAGCTTCAAAGACTTCTGTTCATCGTCTTTTCTGTACAAGTTCAAGACTTAAAAGTGAACTTAAATATTTCATGTCCTCGAAGTGTCCTCAAAATAACAATGACAACAATAACAAAAAGAGAAATGTTTCACAGGAAGACAAACAGAACAATGTCCCGAGACTTGCATCATCATGCAAACGCTTTCATACATGAATACTTAGCATTATATGACATTGATGGATTTCTGTGCAGCAGTGAGGAAGGAAAAGAAAAGAAACATTTTTTCACTCCTTTACCATCATTAGTGAAATACCCAAACGCACAATGATGGGATTAAGTTCCTGGAGGAATAACAAATGTTTAATGTGTCACTTTTGTTGAAATGCGCGCAGCAAGTCCAGGATTTTTACAGAAGTCATAAGTGGAACGCACAAAACGAAGAGAAGCATGTTAGCAAAGAATTGCACGAATTTAATTTTTTAAGGAGATTTCTGGTTTCATCAAATCAAGTCAAATAATAAAAGTAGAGAATGTTTGAAAAACGGTGGGGAAAAGCACCCAAATGAGACAAAATAAGAAAAACAACGAGTAAAAGTCAAGTTTGTTTTATGTTGCTTTTCCTTTGTTCTGAGCTGAAGCTGTTTTCTTAGCGTTGGATGCTACGAGACAGGCTTTTTCATGGCTCTCTGATTCTGGACGTGCTGAATAAGTGGGGCACGGCTACTTTCTAAATCAAGCTGTGAAGCACGGATGCGGAGAAGTCTATTCCAGGGTTGCGGTGGTTTCTTCAGGTGCTGTTGCAGAAGAGAGGCTGGAAACAGTCGGGCTGTCAGACTGTGTTTAAAAAAATCGGAAGTTTGCAGAAGTTGTGAGAACAAATTTTAATAGCATCGGGGTTAGATTGATTGCCGTTGATGACTTTAACCTCACAGGGTCGACTTCCTGACTTCCATCAGCCGGGCCGATTGATGTGTCACTTTCCTGACAGTTAACTTTAATTTGTAGCTTTTTTTTGTAGTTATATTGCAGTAATAAGGAAACCAGGACGTGGTGCTTTATTTTCCAGGTGTTACAGCTAAGTGTAGCTGCTCTTCACTGTTAAAGTCAAATATTAAAGATGATTTGATGATGAGAAACGTGGTTTTGTTGGTGCATTTTTGATGCATTTTCTCCCGTTACGTCTTCACAATAACAGCCAGCTTGTGTTTTGACAGTTGAGTGCTTTTAATGTGAAGCAGCAGGAGCAGAAACGTTGATTTTACATTAGCAATAACTTCATCCAGCTCTGACTGTGAGCATTGACACTGTTTAATAAGATATAATTACACCGGAACATGCGTGCATCATTGCCTGTGAATCACTCGTGAAATACAAGAATTTTTTTACTCGGTGTCGAACATTTAAAGGATGCGGCAGGAAAACAATCCCGAGCAGAGTCAAAGACTGTTATATGTTAAGGTTAAATAGGGTTAACTGAAGCTAAACGCTCTGCTCTTCCCAGTTTGTCTTGTATTCTCTTACAGTCACGCTCAGAACGGCAACAATGTTGCATCATGTGTTTTTCCTTCAAATAAAATATCTGCTTTAAGTTAAATAAATGCTGCTTTTTTAAACATGCCGCTCTCAGAGGCAGAAACGCTGAAGGAGAGAGATCAAAATGTGAGCGCTGTGTACTCGCTGATGTTGACAGGTTTGTTCAGCTCCACAGATTTACAGACAAATACTTTTATTACCCGAGTTAGTTTATTCATACTTTTAACTTCAGACGGTAACAAACAATCACACTTAATGAAGTGTTTCCCAGAATAAATAGATTTAAAATGAGAATAAACTGAGCTGTTTGCAAATGCAGCACTTAAAGCTCTCGGTGGGAAACACTTGATTGTGTCTTTGCAATGTAGGTTAAAGCTTGACGGCCTCATGCTGCTCGTAAATATGATTTATGTGCTAATCGGAGGCCTTTAAAGATATATGAATATAATTTGTCTTTCATGCAGCAGCTTCAGTCCAGGACAAACATCCGTCATCTAAACATTTCAAGATTCAGAATCTTTCCAAACTTACTTTGGTCTTTTTGTTACGCAAAGAAAGACAGAGTCTTATTTGAGGACAGTGCAAAAGTGAAAAGATGCAATTTTCCCCTCAAGACTAAAAACATCAAGATGAGAATCTCTATTTATGCAGATTGCATATTCAAATAACTTTTATTACATATTTTCTGCAGAAAACGTTGCATAAACTAGCCAAGAGCTAAATTAGTGCTAGAATAAAATTGCGACGTCACTTCTAATTAACCAGGTCAATTCATTGCAACACATGCTTCCTTACACCAGACAAACCTGGAGCAATACCACCTGGTGCATGTTCAGTGTACCGACAACAGCACGTAGCTGCGTGTTGCGTGGAGATAAGAAAAGGAAAAAGAAAAAGTAAAGTGTCGTCTGGTCCACCAGCTTTTTAAGGACACGGCGCATGCCAAAATAATCGCAGCGAATCAGCCGCGCTCCCCTGGCCTGCGCAGCAGTAGTTTCGTTTGAGGTGACGATGGTGATGGAGGCTCTGGTTGCTCAGAGGGGACGCAACATCTGTCAGGCCTAAGGCGCAATCTCCAAATGGCTGCGATGAGCGGAGAGACGAGCGCCTGTGGAGAGACGCGGTGACAGAGGAGGGGAGACAGACTCCGAGACGCAAATCCGGACGGACAGAGAGATGGAGGGAGATGGAGACGGGGCTGACAGAGTGTGAGGCGCTGAGATGGAAGAGGGAGAGAAGGGGAGTTGTAAAGAAGATAGGATGGGTAAATCTAGGTGAGCCGGGGATATTCCATCAATATTCTTTTACGTGCCTTCACGGGTCATTGCCCACTTTCTCAGCAGGGGATTGAAAGCTATACGAGTCAGCGTGTGCTGCCGTCGGAGCGAGAGAGCCGAGCTCCCCTCGAAAAGCACGCCAACGCAAAATGTTGTGGAAAAGGCATCTCCAAATGACATATGTTGTTGTGTTATTTATTGATGATCGCTGTGAAGAATTCATTATTTCAGTAACTCGAGACAGATGAAGATGTCTGAAGTGGGATTGCTGCTGGTTAATTATCTAAATGGATCTTGTTTGTCTTGTCTCCGTTCATTCATAATGAACGCGTAGCTCTGTGTTTTCACACGCAGCTTGTGAGCCTCCAACTTATGTACCGCCATAAGGGGCAGCTAGCTGAGCCAAGATAGAAAACCCAATTATTGCGAGAGGCAGAAACTGACATGTTTGTCAGGTCTGGCAGGAGTCTAGGTGAGCTAAAATGTCAGGCGGCATTCAATTAGCATCGGGTTTAAATGTCTCCGATCAACAGACGGGAGTTTAGTTTAATAGGACAGTTGAAGGCACCTGGTCGATGCGGCGAGCGAGCGCAGAAGTGATGATTATGAATATGTGCGTCAACTCTTCTTTGCTTTCACGGCCTGCACTTAGACACACGTAGTGGAGTGTGATGGCTTGAATATTCATCGGGAAGAAGTAGCGACAGGGATTTGACTCGTCTATGCAGACACTTTAAGTTAACACGATTCCACGTGGATACACAGGAGCTCGTCTTGTGCTTGAGGACTACGGTTAAATCATTATTAATTTCACCAGTCGCTCCTCATATCTGTTAGTGTAGCCGGTGTGATTCTGCGTTGTGTCTGATAACAAAGGTAAAAGAAAGAAAGACCTCCAAGTAAATCATTTGCCCACTCCAGCTCCTACGACCAAATACAAACAGTGGGGAAGAGGGTTAGCTCAACCCACCACAACTTCCAAGCTAGCAAGGAGTATATATTCATGCTAGCATTTATGCTAAAACACATTTATGATACACACATACTACACACTTATAACATCTAACAAAAACAGGCTTAACCCTTTAAGACCTACCATAGAACCAAGTCCACCAGAGCTTATATTATATATATATATATATTATATATTATATTTTTATATATTTTTTAGCCCAGATTTTAATAATATGTCTGCATTAAGTGCATAGTAATTACATAAATTGCAAAAAAGTGCAATAAACTACAAAAAAATTGAAAATCGTTTTTGTTTTTTTAACATATATTTCTAGTTAGAGAAATTTAAGAGGCTTATCCCTCAAAACTGTAAATACAAAAAAGTTGCACAAAATAGTTTCCCACCACAGAAAATTTATTTTAAGTGTCTTCATAGTTTTATTTTTGAAATACACCAATTTTTATATACTGCAGGAAAAATTAAAATAAATATTATAATGCGAATTTGCAAAAAAACAGCATATGCATCAAAATAAACTATTTCCAGCAGTGCAATATGAGTCCTAAGCATCCCAGAAACCACACAGAAAGTCATAAAGTCAAAGATAACTTTTAAAAACACCAGTATAGGCTCATGAGGTAAATGACGGTAAAAAACTACATTTCCGCGAAAATGACGTCACTTCCGGTTTGGGGCAGGTCATGGCGGACATGCGATAGTTCGCGCTGATGGACGTAGGAAGTGTTATGAACAGCTGATCGGATCAGCAAAGCGTGTTTCTGGAATATTATGTTTTTGTTGCTGCAAGTGCTTTTTATGCAGTTTTTGCAAAGTTATAGGTGGAAGGAAACTGTGACCGAGGACAAGCTGATGGCATAAGATGTAAGTACAACTCCTCCGGTTTCATATGCAAAAGAATTTATTGTGCTAGCTCACGTGGTTGCAGAGCTACCGGGATTTAAAAATAGTTACGCAAAACAGAGCGTGCTGCTCTGACTGGCTTTAAAGGGTTAATAATTACAATAATTGAACTAAAATCGCAATCAGAAACATCCAGGTGGCTAAATATGAATTATATGTGTGTTTTAAAGTGTTGGAAAGAAATGACACACATGCCTGCGGGGAGTAATATGGATAGCAAGCTAAGAGCCGCTGGTGTTGCTGATTCCGCAGCATGCCCCTGAAAATGTTGTGCTCGTTGGTTGCGGTGGCCTTCTCACACAACCGAAATGCATCTATGATTTGGACATTGAAGTATGCCAACATTTGTGGTCCCTGGGCAAAAAGATGAACTCATCGTGGGGAGCAATGTGATCCGGCCCATCATTCAGAAGATGAAGGCTGATACAAAGTACTGGGAGCTAATTAACTCCAGTTACACTGGCACTGATTGTGAAGACTTCCTGCAGTTGCTGAGCTGTATCTCACGGTGGTCTGCTCCTGTGTTGCCAGATAAAGTAGGTACAGTCAGGTTGCAGAAGAGTGTCACTCTCCTGCCACAAAAAGAATATGTAGTTTGGGGAAAGCTGCCACCTTCTGCCCTTGTGTCTCCAGGAAGTACTGTCGTTGTGGAACCCACGTCAGCCCGTTCCACTCCAAAGAACATAATGGTGGGGCGCATTATAACACCCATGTGGGGAGATCGTTGGGTCCCTATGAAGCCCCTTTTCTACAATTCCCCTGTGGGAGAGGAGCTGGAGTGGGCAAATTATTTACTTGGAGGTCTTTCTTTCTTTTACCTTTTTTATCAGACACAACGCAGAATCACACCGGTTACACTTGACACAGAAATGACACCCACCTCTCCCACAGGGGAATTGTAGAAAAGGGGAGAGGCAAAAGGGGTACACTGTATTTATAGGATTGCACCAAAGAAGAAGAAGAAAAGAATGAGGAGGGGCTCTAACTGATAATGAACATAACTACAGGCTTGGAGGTCCTAAAAGTCAGGTATAAAAGGAACGGTTTTGTGTAATTATAACAATGTGATTTATGACCCTGTTACATTAGCATTAGCTTTGTGGCCATTAAGCTGATAGAGGACGGCGTGTTTGTGCTGTTAACACTGACACAAGGCTCATGTAAATCACATGATCTGTTTTGGGGTAATTTAAAAACTACTTCGGCTGTAAATGCTTTCTCATGTCAAATATTTTTATTTTGAGCTACCAGAAACCACCAATACACCAGGTTGATAGTGTACTTTGAGTCAGTGGGGTAAACTGGTAGCACTCTGGAGCTGTTGTTGCTAAAGAAGTGGAGTTTTGATCCAAAAATGTCACACTGGTTGTGATTTCCAGTCAAAAGGAAACAAGAAAGTGGGTATTAGTCTGTGCAGCTTTCCTTTCAACACGAAGATGAGAAAATGCTTTCAAGAGTCCAGCGGCTGTGCTCTCGGAACATTTCCTCTGATGCATTTAGTATATTTTTTAAACTGTGTTGTGTTTAGACTAAAACTAAACACAATGTCTGCCCAGAAGCAGTCAGTGTGCCCCAGCGTAACAAGTGGAAATCGAGACGAGCTCTCTCCTGCTCTTTCCCAACCCCAATCACAGAGGAAGACGACAATCTGCCCTTTCAGTCAGCTCAGCCGTCCATCTGTGAGAACGCGTTCCTGCAGGACTGTCAACGTGAGATCAGACACATACAGACATGCTGGATGCTGCCGTACCGTCGCCAGCGTACGTGGAGCTGAACAAAACCGACGTTCATCTCACTGCGACTGTTTCAGCTATTAGCTAAAAATCTCCAGACTGCATTATTTCATAAATAAGTGAATTAAAACAAAGACATTTATAGTGTTTGTGAATTTTAAATGCTGATGATAATAAGCAAGTGGAAACAAAAACTGTTGACTGCTTACATATTTAGAAAAACATCCACATATATATGCATGCAAATGTCTGGTTATTAATAAAGTCAGGACTTTAACATGCTGCTGCATGTTGGAGAATAGAGCTGTGCTTTTTGAATGTTGCGTTATCATACAGCACAATGTGAAAGCAGCCAAATTAAGACAAATTGAAAAGCATCAAATTTGCAGCCCACGTTAAAAATATTGCCGAGTGTGACTTCAGCAGATGTGATCCTAATTGCAGAGTTATTAAATGCACATCCAAGACAACCTCGGTGGAGTAAATTAATATGTTTTTTAATATACGCGGACAGGGAAGGACGAACTCGCGTATCAGTTCTTCCACCGCAAAGAAAATGTCACTGAAAGAGCTGCGTCATGGGCCGCAGACGTTTATGAGAGACTACGAGTTAAAATCCATCAACTCTTTGTAAACCTTTAAGACTTGGAAGCTATAAAGTCAAAGTGAAATCAGTGCAGAAGTGCCTGAAGATCTAAGATTAGAACTTTTAGATCTGTGAACACTTTTAACGACCAGCACAGAGAAGCTCATGTGGTTGTACAGACGCTTGGCTTCTTGACCTCGGTCAGTATTTTACTGATGAGTTTATGGTCTCAACTATTGGTTTCGAGACTTACTGGATACATTATCAGTTTTTAAATTATGGTCCTGACATTATGTTACGTAAGGCCCAAAATGGCCTCCGTACAAGAAAGTAGTAGCTCTAATATTGACCAGTAACGAACTACCACACGCACACTGCAATGGGGTACACAAGATTTATTTGTTCTTTCTCCAGGTAAAACTACTGGCTGAAGACACAACTCTGGCCAGGAAGGCCCAAAGCCACCGTGGTCAGGGTTGTTAGCCTGGTTACAAACAGGGGAAAGGTGGTCACTTGGAAGAACAAGCAACCAAAAAGTATCAATCCTGCATCTTCCTCAAAAAGGCTTGCCACCCACATTTTTAGGCCTGACTTCGTCCGAGGCTGGGTCTCCACATCACATCCTGGGGGCTGGAACTTCCTCAAAACTTGTCCAGTTTCCTTGTCAGGGGCACAGAGAGTCTCCAGTCCAGTGTTTGTTTTCCTGCCTCCCAGCACATCCACTCACATCCCAATAAAAACGAGTCCTCCCTCCAACATCCTCAGATTATTTTAAAAGCAAAACCAGGCCAGGTTAAAAATCTTTTCTGTTAAAATGTGCACACTTCATCCTGGATCTTCGAGGCTTCCCTGCTACACCAGTGTCCTACTAAAAAAAACAACAACAACACCTACTTCCTGTTTCCTCTCCCCTTTATAGAGAAGGGCTCCAATCCTCCCCAATCAGCTGTTTCCTGTACTCAACTCCAAATAGCTGGCAGCTGGACTAGAGTAGAATCTCCACTCCCACGTGGGTGTGGCCCACACCTCACATCAAACACAAAGAAACACCAAAGCATGCAATTAATACAAAACAAAATCTAAAGTAATGCCAACCCAAAAGCTTAGTGGGGGATTCTCTCCATCCTTTTCCACCATGCTATACTCTGTAACAATTACTTTAAAAAGGAAGTTAAAGCTTTAGTGCGGGGCGTTCCTGTTACTGCAAATTTATGAGACACAAAATCTCAACAATTCTCAATTTTTTTTCTTTACAATCAGAACGACTGACAGATATTTCAGTTAGAGGCGATGCCTGTATGACGCACGTAACGAGTTTTATAAACAAAGGTGGCAGCCATATTTAAACCTAAACCATAAATATTTTCTAATCATAACTGAGTAGTTTTGGAGTCCACACCTAACCACAAAGTGTCTGAAAACACTAAAGGCCATTACACACTGAGCGCGTTGTGAGAAAAACAACACGTTTGTGTCGTGTAAGACATTTACAACCCTAAGCCTAACTCAGAAAACGCACAACGAGGCCAAAAGGCTGAATCAGGTGTGTGAAAACATCCGTGAGAACGTGTTCCTGCGTGGACGAGCTAATCTTTTATGGGTTCTTCCTGCCTTGCATTTTTGGTTAAAGGTGCTGGCAGTGACAACAGGAGGTGCCGGGACCTTTAGCCTGTCCAGCTCATGTTTACCGCTGACATTTTAACGACCTCTTGAGAATGCTTCACTCTCTCCTGGCTGAGGCTGCTCCACCTTTACTGCCCTTTAGCTTCACTTATGAGACTGAGTTCCTCTGGCTTAAGTAGCACCTGAAGCTAACTTCTGCTTCCCTTCAGCCTGTGCTGAAATAATCCAGAGTTCATTCTTTGGCTTTGAGCAACATTTGTAAAAACAAACAAACAAGATAATCCCAATCACTTCAGGACAAAGTGAACAGACAAACACTAGAAGTGATTTAGCAAAGTGATCTTCTTGTCAATAACTGTTTTTCTGTTGCTGCAATAAATAATAATAAATATTATAAAATATTATAATAATAATAAATAATAAGTATTGTTCCGTTCCCCTGAGGGGTCTAGGCGGTGAGGGGGAAGCAACAAAAAGTGTCTGGGTCAGGAAAAGGAGTCAAGGAGGCAAAAGGGTTAAATTACAGAGTTTTATTAAAGTAGCTCAACTAAAAGAGACGGACAAGCCGCTATCACCGTTTAAGGAAAACAAACAAAACTCAAGCGTTGGTCAATAAAGTACAAAGTAAGTCAAAAAGAATGAGAGCAGCTCACTAGCTGTAACCACTCACGTGGCACTCTGGCCCAGAGCTCACTTTTCCCTGGGCTTAAATCTCTTTAATTACTGACGAGAGTCAGCTGTGTAAAAGGGAAAGGTGGCACCTCAGGCAGAAGCGATTGAAGGACACTCCCACACAGGCACCTTCAGGAGGAGGCCCTGCTAGGGCCGTAACAGTATGAAGTAAGCAATGCAAATAAAGGTGTACGGCTGAAAAACTGTTGAACATGAAGAAAGTGCTCATCAAAAAGTCTGTGGAAAGTTTGAGCTGTCCTTGACCCCCAACGTAACGCGGCTGTGTCTGATTTCAAATACAAGATCATTGCTGGCTCCTGCTGGCTCCGTCACTCCCAGTTCAAACTGTAACCTCGGGTGGATTTAGGTGTTTAGGTGTTCGCCTTCTCTGTCTATTTTTTATTATTATTTCTGCTCTGCAATCAAAAAGGGTGGCATCTAAATATGCTTTATCCCCAGGGGACCATAATAGATACTTACAGTTAAGGGACTACATTACAAAGCATAAAGACTGGGACAATATTAGAAGAGAACCAATCAGGTTGGAAAAACATTTTATAAAACTGCTTGAAAAGTCGGATACATCGAAAAACCAAGTGTCTTTGATCTACAGAAACTGCTGATTGACATGTCTGATAATACCTATCATATAAAACAACAATGGGAAATGCAGCTCAATGTAATGTTGGATGATGTCACATGGGAGAGTGTCTGTTGTGGCTGCCACAGAGGGGCGGGTAGGAATTTGACTGGAAGGTTAAATTAAGACTTTTTAGAACTGAAAACCTTTCTATCCAAAAGTAGTGTCAGTGATAAATGTTGGAGAGGGTGTGGGTTTGTGACCAGACGCATATTTTTTGGGACTGTGTTTACATACAACAGTACTGGATGGATGTCAAGAACATTATACAAAACATATTGTCAGTCAACCTCCCAATGGATCCTCTGATCTTTTTGTTGGATATCTTTCCTGATGGTTTCTCCTATGAGCAGCACTTTCTCCTGCATCTCCTCCTCATGACTGCAAGAAAAATGATAACAATTCACTAGCTCAGACCAGAAACACCCACAGTTGCCCAGTGGCTTCTGAAAACTAGACATGTCTATACGATGGAACGGATAACAGCTCAACTACAACTAAAAGTCAACCTTTGAGAAAAATGGAGACTAATTATAAAATATCTTGAAAGGACACTCAAGCCTTAACATTGTTACATCTGTGCTTAGGTATTGGTATGTATGTATGTGTAGATTTCCTCCGAATGGACGGAGTCCCTCTTTCCATATCCAAAAAACAAAAAACAAAACAACAGTCCTTGATAGTTTCTCAATATTTACTTCAAAAGTCCAAACAGGTTCACAGCAACAGAATTCCAAATTATGAAAACTTATAAAGCTCAATTCAAAATGGATGAAGAGAGATTGCGAGGTCAAAAAACCATGTGGCGCCACTCTCCTCTCGCCCAACTTCCTGTTTTTTCTGCACAATCAAAATAAAAGCATACATTTCAAATTAAACTGCATGTAGGCTTCTACAGTATGTATGTATATGTATATGTGTATATATGTTTTTTCTTTTAAATTAAGCTTTTGAATAACCCTCACCATTATATGCTGCAGATTTGGTCTCAGGTCATGTTGTTGATGTGAATCGCCTTGTTATTTTTGGTAATAAAAGTTCCAAAAAAAAAAAAAATCATCCCCAAAGCTCGAAAATTGAGTTTCCCCAGAGAAAGAATAAATCTCAAGTTGTTTCTTTTGTTCCTTTGCTTTCCCAATCTGGACCTGCTTAAAGTCTCAGCAACGAACACTATTTATTGCTGAGTATTGCAAGAAATTAGTCATAGATTTATTGAGAGGAGTTGGTATCCAATTACAGGCTGAATATATGAAATGGAAAATATGAAGCTAATTTTATTAATATTCTCTCACAGAGTATTTATGCTGCTGCAGTGGTGGATTACACTCCTTACACATAAATGTCCTCCAGCAGACACAAACACGCTTCATTAACCTTTGTCATATTCAACCTTTTTGGCCTCATAATTTAGTCTCACACACACACACACACACACACACACACACACACACACACACACACACACACACACACACACACACAGAGTGAGTGCTGATAAGAAAAGTTTTAATGCAAAGTTCCCAAGAATTGTGACCAGACTGTTCAGTGCTCAGAAGGGCACTACATGTTAATCTGTGACTTGGGTTCATTACTGCACCATTATTAAAGTTAGATTTATATTACCGATTCCAAATGTGACGCCGCAGATCTGTTTGAAAGTAATACCCCGAGTTTGACTGTTGTTTTCTGCAGTAGGAGTATTAAACACGACAGCTGAATAGCACTTCAACACTCAGCAGTGAGCTGAGTCATAAAAAAGAAAATCTAAAAATGTTTTTCATGGATGGACTCCACAGTTATACGAATGCAGCGGTCAATATTCACTGTACTTTGAAACTGCAATCATTTTGTTAAAACACCATTTCAGTGATGAAGAATACATTTTTAAGTGCCAAGCTGGGACAATTTTGTGGTTTCTGCTGACAATGAGACGCTTTTTTGTAAAGCCACAACATTTAGCTAAGCTTTAAGCAAACTGTGCGTCTTTCCAGCCTGTTTGCTTCTGTTTTCTCAACTGTACTTAAACAGCCTTTAGAATCACTTTCCAATGCATACATTTAAATGTGACGCCAACAGCATATACAACTGCATAAAAACCGAGGAAATGAAGGTAATCAGCTGGTGGAAATCAAATTTGGCAAGTGAAAGCCAAGGAAAGAAAATCCAAGATATGAAACAAACCTAAGAACTTCTAAGCACTTGGAGATCCAGCGGCTGTGGCATATGGGACTCTATGAATTCAATTCAGTTTTATTTATATAGCGCCTCAAGGCGCTTCATATTGTAAGGTCGACCCTACAATAACACATACAGAGAAAAACCCAACAATCATATGACTCCCTATGAGAAGCACTTTGGCGACAGTGGGAAGGAAAAACTCCCTTTTAACAGGAAGAAACCTCCAGCAGAACCAGGCTCAGGGAGGGGCGGGCCATCCGCTGTGGTTGGTTGGGGAGAGAGAAAGAAGACAGGAAATGAGCAGCAGTATTTGATGCACTGGGATCAGAATATGTTGAACTAACATGCCGTCATGGATGGATGGTTGGGTTTATTAACAAGAGAAAAAAAAAAACACACCTAGATATATTTAAATTTAAATTTAATTGAATATTTGAAATGGAATATTTAGACCTCACTGATATTTTTTCCTAAATGAAAATTTACAGTTTAAAATGATCATTTTTGACACAGACATTAAGTAAAAAGACAAGATATACTTAATCTATCCCAAAGTTGAGAAAGATTCAGATTCAGTCTTCTTTCCATCTGAGGACTGTAAGTGAAATCTTCACCCTCCTGCTGCTCACCTACAAGGCTTTAAACGGACTGGCACCTTCATACCTCTCCGACCTTTTGCATCTTTACGTTCCATCCCGTGCTCTCCGATCTCAGGACTCTGGCCTTCTAAAGGTTCCTAGAGCCAGAAAAAAGACAATTGGAGAGCTTTTTCCTGTTTCTGTGGAACAACCTCCCTCAAGATGTTAGGCAGGCTGCTCTGTGGAGGTTTTTAAAACTAAGCTGAAGACACATTTGTTCACCTTATCTTACAAGTCTTAATTCTATGGCTTTTAGTTTTTAAATTTTTACTGTTTTTAACTTGTATTGTGTCTTTTACCTGTATTGCTATGTATCGCTTTTATTATTATTTTATATCTTTAGTTTCAAATAGTTGTACAGCACTTTGTTTGAAAGCGCTTTATAAATAAAGTTATTATTATTATTATTATTACCCTCCTCCATAGTCAGCAATAATTTAGATTTCTTAAACATTTTGTACAAAACAGCAGCTTCTTGCTGCTAAAGGCAAAGTTAGGTTTAAGCAAACAGTACCTGAGTCCCTCTAAAAAACAAGCCCCTCAGCAAAAAGAGGCTAAAAGCCACATTAGTTGCATTTACAGGTTTGTCTCTGAATCATGTCAGCCATTGCTTTTATTAAAAATATTGATTCGTGGAGCTTACTCATTATAATGAGTGAGAATGAGAAAAGGCCACAGCCTACATCTGAAATGCGTTCGAAAAGGATGCAACGTTTTCTCATCAAAGTTTCTTTGCTCTTTGTCTAAAATGTAACATTTATTAGCTGCATTGTCTCTGCCATTTCTTCTCTGTATAAGAGAACCCAGTATCTGCATTCAGTCCGTTCATGCATGTGTTAGCTTTCTGCGCTGGGAACTCATGTGAACCTCTACATGC
Organism: Neolamprologus multifasciatus; assembly: GCF_963576455.1. Classification (NCBI taxonomy): domain Eukaryota; kingdom Metazoa; phylum Chordata; class Actinopteri; order Cichliformes; family Cichlidae; genus Neolamprologus; species Neolamprologus multifasciatus. The sequence goes on along the minus strand of NC_140444.1, from coordinate 2,579,927 downwards.
AGAAGTTTTATGTCGAGCCTCTTTTGCATGCTGGGATGCTGCACGTGGAGCGAGTGAGGCGAGAGACTGAATGCAAACCAGGCAAAACCGAGCTGTTTTCACACCCTCACTTTGTGGAGCTAAACAACATTATGCTACAAGAATCCTGTTTTTCATGTTGTGGCGTCTGTCTGACAGCATCATCCATTATTTGTCCGTGTCTGAAAAGGTTAATGAAGTGCTCTTTTTTTAATACAAGAGAGCAAAGCGGGGGAAAGAAATCCCCCCCAAAACAGAGCCATGCATCATAGCTGTAGTAATTACCATATTGTATTTACACATTGTAACAGGCTGTATTGATCTCCATATTTGTGATGTATACTAGAGGATTACACATTTCTGCAAGCATGCCAGCAGTGTTTAATGTTCCTGTAATCCTCCACTCGCCACAAACACAACAGCAATTATAAAGTTGTCTGTTATTGGACGTGCGTCGCTGTTCCAGTGAATGAGAAAACCCTTAATTGGGGTTTGTAGTTCAGACAGCATTCGAGTGCGTTTGATTGGATTGGTCAGCATGTGGCTCACGTATGTAACATTATATCTGCCTTCTGTGATTGATGAACTGGTGTTAGTGGGCCTGCCCACCACGGCTGCTGTTACCCGAGCGAGCGCTGACAAATGACTCACCGGCATGAGTGAACAGAAACACTCGACCGCACGCTGCCACGCCGAGACGGATATTGACTGTGAGAGCAGTGTGTCTTCTCATTCTCTCGGCTGTCTGGTGACATAATGGCCACACGGAGATTGTCATGCTAAAGGCCATCTTTAAAGCTAACGTAAGACGCGGGGACTTTTCTTTATACAACTTTACACAACTGCTTTTATCGACACGTTGGCATCAGAAACGTCGCGAGAGCTTCGGCACTTTTAACAGCCTGTAATTGAGAAAAAACAGAGCTAGGCTTTCACAGTTATGAAACTCGACAAATAAGCTGACAAAGGAGTCAAACTCTGCCTTATATACTACCTTATATATTCTTAGTCACCAAAAAGACTCAGACCATAGAGAGGATGGATAAAAGCTTATAAACACAGGGCAACCATTAGGATAGGACAGTAGAAATATATGACACTGTTAACGATAGAACTTAAACACCGAAACATTCAGTAGTAATGCTCTAATATTGAAGGTAAAATGATCATCATGCACATAAGTGAACATGCAGTTTTCCCATTTGACTGTTTTCGGTTCTTAGTAGGGATGGGTATCATTTAGGTTTTATCTGATACCAGTACCAAACCGGTACTTTTGAAACGGTGCCGGTGCTTAAAGAATGGAGAACACAAAATTGGTCCAAAAACCTCTCATGTTCAGCTGTTTTTTTGTAAAAAGATAACAATGTTAGCCTTTTCTGCAGCTATGGGGCATATATGGTATCACTCTTGGCTGGAAGCAGTGCTTAAACAATGGAAAAAACACAAACTTTGTCCAAAAACCTCTCATGTTTAACTGTTTTCCACTTTTTCTTTGGTCATTTTAGCCTTTTTGTCCAGGGTGAAGGGAGTATCTGCCATCAAACAAGAAGACAGCTGCATGTAGCTATGATGGTGTTTGCTAGTTCACCTTACATGCATTAATGTAATAACGTGGTTAGCCTACTCAACGTAAATTACACACGAACATGAAGCTACTCACGCAGAGAAGAACGGCTGCTGCTGCATCATCATCCTCATCATTTCTGCTACACTGGCAGGGCTAGGGGCCAGGACTCTCCTCTTCAGGTTTTTGGGGGATGTTGCTAACTCCGGGTCCGATAACAGGCACCACACCCGCAGTAGATGTGCTCGGTGTGAGGTCTCGCAGCAAGCTATCAAATACGGTGCATTTCTCGGCTTTTAAAAAAACGCTATGCGTCGCCAGGTGTTTCATCAGATTTGAGGTGTTACCTCCTTTGACAGTATCACAGTATCACCTTAAAGCACTTGTTGCAGCTGCTGAGTTTGCATCTTTTGCTGTGAAGTACAGCCAGACTTTGACCGCTTCGCCTTGGGCATTTTTAATCTGTAGCTCTGCTCTAAAAGAACGTACGTACCTGGACCCGCCTACTATCCTCGGAAACGTAAAATGATTGGCTAGAATCTAAAGTGTATCACAGCTCAGGAAAAAAAGCACCAAAATGTGCGCTGCTTTTCAGTCTGGTTACTACAGTTTATGTCAGAACCATCATGGCACCGGATACCGGCACCCATCCCTAGTTCTTAGTTTGGAAACCGGTCTTTAATAACACTGACCAACAGAAACAGCACTGAGCAAAATAGCAACACGACAAACACTCTAGTCTTACAGCACCTATACTTATATATCTATAGGTACCTAGAAAAGTGTCTGTGAACTGTGATCATATAAACACACTTCTCATTTTCTTCTTCGAGAACTTTCAGCAACTCAGCGTTTTGTGTTTTCTGCCTGCAAACTTTTTTCATATACTCCCCAGATATTGCTGTATTTGTATCCTGCCAGGAACACTGTGAACACTTTACTGTCTCCTAATTTTCGATCCCAACACTTTTAGATTAATATTTTCAGGCAAATAAAACTATATTCGTCACTTTTTCAGCCAGCACAGCCTGTATGTAGTGTAAAATTTACCAGGGCTCTTGGAGCTCCTCTGCAAGCCTATTGCCTGTGGTACACAGTAACACATTTGTAACAAATCCCTTTCCCTCCAGCCTTGATAGGACAGCAGGAGAACAGTGGGGATGTTTTTCTCATGTCCTGTGGAAATTAAACCCTTGCCAGAAATGGTAAAGATCCTTCCTCTAAAACATTTACAGCACATTTTTGCCCCTTAAGTCAGTGTTTGTGATCTTTAACCTCTTAAAATCTGTGAAGCTGTCAGCCAACTGGTTAGGGATAGGGATAGGTTCACATCTACCCCTTTATATGGAATTGTCACCTAATTGACATCCAAGTGTAAATTTGCAAGTCCAGGAGTGTTGTAGATATTGTGAGAAGACAAATTCAGGAGTAGCTGGAGTCACTTCACTTTTTTGAGCATGTCCAACTGGGAGGAGACGTAGATGTCACTGAGGGCAGGGAGCTATGGGCGTCTCAGCATAGACGGCTAACCCAACACATCACATGACCAGGATAAGTGATGGATGGATGGATTATCGTGGTCGTGACGTTTAAACCAGAGTTCTGATGGTTGTTTTTTGCTTGTGTTTTACTCACAAACACCTTCTAGTGTCTGACCTCAGCAAACTGTCTGCTACTTTACTGCTACTCCCGATGCTGACAGTACTTATGGCGGTTGAGGTCCAACGATTCAATTACATTTGCATCTGATAATAAGCAGGAATTTTGGAGGGTGTTTTTTTGTCCTTTTTCTGGGGGCTGTGCCAGAATTTGGCAAAAAAAAAAAAGAAGAAGTTGGACCTCTAAGAAGAGACAGAAGCTCATGGGAAATCAAAGCTCTTAAGGCCTGACTGAGCACAGGCAGCGAGCATGAAGACAGAGACAAACAGCGGGCGCACGCCGCCGCAGTTACACACACCCATTCGCTGCGAGATGTATCATACTGATTATATCATCAAACCTAACAGATACAAATTATTTTTCGCGATATGGTCTCATCAGTGGAAAACTGACTGTGGATGACAAGTTTTTATATGCTAATCTGCAGCCTCACTGGTAATAATATGCTTTATATCTCAGATATGTAATCAGCTCTGATTGACTTGTCTCTGTGTGTTTGTCTTTTAGTGGGTGAATTGGAAGAAAAGCGACAAAGAATTCAGCACAATCAAAGAAATAAACTCACACGCTTGCATTTTGATGCACAAATGTTCCTGTAGGCGATCCTCCGCTGCCCTGTCTGGGCTAACCGTTACTGCTGCTGCTTCGTGAGCTCTTTCCTCAGCCTGCTTGCAGCGTCCCTAATCTTTCATCTTTGTGACATTTTCAGATCATGCTGCTAACCGATCCAGAGATAGAGAGCAGCCTTCTGATCAGCTCCGATGAAGGAGCCACCTACCAGAAGTACCGGCTGAACTTCTACATCCTCAGCCTTCTCTTCCACCCTGAGCAGGAGGACTGGATTCTCGCCTACAGCCATGACCAAAAGGTGAGAGAACGGGCGAGGCGAGTTGTTCAAAAGGAATCAAAAGAGCGTTAAGTAAGATAAGCAACAATAAGAGCAGGATTACAGTGGCCGGAGCAAGACGGATAAACCTGTTACACAAGAGTTTAGCTCAAGCACGGGGTCAGAGTTCACGAATTTCACTTGAGAGGGAAGCGGATAAGTGAGGATAGAAATATTAAAACTGGCGTGGAAGCCCGTTTCACCAGCAGAGCAGGAGAAAGATGGGAATTATGATGCTTTTACTTTGAAAAAAATCTGGCTCATCTTCTGACTTTACCTCTGGAGGCAAAGGCCAGTGTCACGAAGACATCAAGATAGCAAATAACATATGATATCAGCCTCGAGCCTTCTTGGTTTGTGTGACCAGTCATCGTTTGCAAATGTGGAGAAATTCAAAATGGCATATAATGTAGTCCTCTGTTTTTAACAGGGACAGCACTCACTAGACAAGCAACCCTAAGACAACAAACAAACCCTCTATGGAAGGCCCAGTCCTTAAATTAATTTCCTTATTTGCTTTATTCAATCCTTTTTCTTCCTCTTGGTGGAAGTGGGCGTCCACACGCTGCAGCTGTGTGCTGTTTAAAGAACCACGTTCGCGGATTAGCGATTCAGAAGTTCAAATGCACCAACCCAATAATCCAGAACCCACACGGCTCAGCTCACGCGGGCCCGCAGCTACGTAACGAGCGGTTTTAGGTTGAGAAATTCCTTTAAATCTCTTAAGCATCTTAGCTGTTAACAAGTCACCTGGTTTGAATGCACTGCGTTTCAAAACGATGCCACCACATCACTCATATGAAGCCAGACTTTATAACACACCTGCAGCATGGCTGAAACTTCTCAATGAGGAGAAGGAGCCACTTTAAAACTTCAGTCTCACTGTGAGTGATATTAATTGATAGAAAATGTCTTTTGCAAACCTCATAAACATGTTGCATTTATAAAACAAGGTGGAGTCTGTTGATTTGCCATTTCTGTTTTTATAAACAAACAAACCCGTTTATTTATTCAACACATTTGCTGAACCTCAATAATTCACAGGTGGTATCAGCTCTATATATGGAGGATTTCTTTAGCTGTTTATCTCTTTGTAGGTTGTTTAGCTTATTGGTATTTTTTAAGCCACAGACTACATACTGTCATGAACCGAAGTTCAGTACACAAGCTGGACCCAGAAGCAGAGACAATACGCACAGGAGTACGAAAAAATAAACTTTATTTCAACTAAAGGTGTCCTGGAAGGGTCAAAGGAAAACACGCGAGAAACTGGAAAAACCAAGGGACCGGGGGATGAGTTACGCAGGAACGCCGTAATCGGGACTGTGGGAGGCTGCAACAGAAAGAGGAAGAGAGTTACTGGGAGTAGAGATGGCACGATACCACTTTTTTATGTCCGATACGATACCGATATCATAAATGTGGATATCTGCCGATACCGATATGAATCCGATATAGTGTTTTTTAATCAATAAAACTGTTTTTTTTAATATCTTGCTGCTTTTTGTATAAGTTTATACTCAAGTTAAAAAACAACAACAACACTAAAGCTATTCTGTTATACCTGTATGTAAAAAAAATAAAAAAATAAAAATACACTGCACCCAAAATATTTCATAGTTCAGCAACACTGATCAATCTAATAAAGTTAAACCTGCTCCATCCTCCCTATTCTGGTATTTTAAAGAGTACTTAGCAGAAATATTAAGCAACCTAACTAATAGGGTTGCAAACTCCCAGCAAAAGAAAATAGGGAACCACCCTCTTCCTCATGATGCTTAATCAATAACACAGAAATAAACAGAAATAAATTATTTTTCAAGAATAATTAAATAGATTCAACATCTTTCTTCAACAGAATTGCAGACTGCACAGATGGTATCTTCCCAAACGAAACAGTACTATAGCTTACTAGGGTATATTAGACTTAACAGTTACTATATACAGTAATGGACTTCTATACATTTTACATCAGATTAAAACTTTGGGTGTAAGATTCAGATAATTATTTATTAAAAGCTCGACATTTTAAATGAGAATAAGAAAGAAAAGTATGTCTTTGTGCCCCCTTTTCCCTGTTCATGCCCTATCGGCCCCCCTGGCTAAACTTTGCTAGATCCGCCCCTGCACAGTTACCAGCCGTCAGCTGCGTAGAAAAAGATCCTGGTGTAGAAATAATATTAAATAAATTCTAACAACAGCTTATCAAGCTTAAACGTGCTGCTGTTGTTCAGCCGCTGGTTTCCTCTTTCTGGTGCAAAGTGGGCCAAAAACAAAGAAGAGAGACGGACTCGCGACAGAAAAGCCGATCAGCTGATCATTAAGCAGTTTCACGATTGAAGTAGCAGCAGGAGAGAGAGAGAGAGAGAGAGAGAGAGAGGCAGTCGCTCCATATATCGGTTGTTAAGCTTAACGCGGGAATGCTTTACAAACATTCAGAGATGAACTTACACACTTGCTTTACTTCTCTCTGAGATAACTTCCTCGGAGATGAAATGTTTGCTAGCAGGCTACAAATACACACAGCCGCTCTATCACGTGACCACACTGCTCCGACGTGCTACGGTTATGAGCCGAGTTACGCCGTGTTGCAAGTTTTGTGAGGTGCTTTTTTGATATTTCATGGATCAGATTACATTTTTTATTTCTCTCCGATATCCGATCCAGTAATTTAGGTCAGTATCGGACCGATACCGATACGTAATATCGGATCGGTCCATCTCTACTGGGGAGCGGGGAAATAGCAGCATATGTGGGGGAGAGTATGAGTCTTACAGTCAAAGCGGGGCCGTGGGAGCCGGAGGGAGGGGTGAGGGTTCGCGGGGGAGCTCCAGGAAAGTAGAGGCGATCGGTACCGGAGGCGATCCAAACTCCAGACGGGCAGGTGGCTCAAAAACACGCCGAGCTGTTACCTGAGCACAAAGGAAAAGATTAGCGTTTGTTCAGGTAAATGAGGGTTTTCACAAACGCCTTCCCTTCGTGTACGTTACCGCTGTGAGACGACTAACGGACTGGCGTGGAGCAGCTGGCTCAAATAGTCCACCTGATAATCACCTGAGATGGGATGCAGGTGTGGAGTTAACAGCCACACCCGTGAGCGTGGGCATCCCATCAGCTCCTCGGACACCGGGCCACGGACCATGACACATACTGAGAGTCTCACAGCTTTTGAATTTTGAGATAAGCAAACTGAACTTAGTTTAAAACGTACAGATGAAGTTAAAACCAACTGGTGACCCAGATGTTTTACATTTTCTCAGTATGTACGATTTGTTCTTCAGTCAAGCTCTGAAAGTGCACCTGAAACCATTTTTGTATCGGTAATAAAATAAATAAATCATTTCCAGGGAATTTGTGCGCGTGGTAGAAGCTGAACTCGTGACCTCTGACCTCTATCATGCTAATGACTCTTTCTGTTCTTTTGAAATGAAACAGCTTTGACTTAATCTGAGCTGTATTAAAGCACACAGCAGCTTTGTTCAGACTAACGATCCATCGGGGGGAGCCAAGAATTTTGTGTTTTATTGACCCAGTTTGACGAGTGGAGCGAACTCTCCGCTGTGGATTCATTCAGCTCCTCATTTTCGTCTGAAGTTCTCGAGTTTCTAAAGAACTGTCAAAAAGAGAAAGCTTCACTGAAATAACTATGAACTAAACCTCAGTATTGACACTGACTTTTTTTCTCAGTCATCATTTTATTAGCACAAACTGAAAATGAGAGATTGGAGGAAACACTGACTCGTCTAATGTAGGAATCAATGTGTGGAGAAAGTAGCTGCGTGTCTGAGGCAGAAACAAAAAGAGGTGGAGTTTATAGACGTTTTAAAATGACCGTCTGCATTAATAAAAATGCTTTTCTTGCAGCTCGGCCCATTTGGGTCTAATATTGCAGCTGCGATGAATAATGAAGGGATCCTCCTTTGTTGTGGACGCGTGGATATGTGGATGTACAGAGTGTGGGTGAACTTGCCTGTCTCTTTTACAATGCAAGTAAAGCACACTCTTACTGATGCTTCCAATGCGCACAACACACACACACACAAAGTCGGCCTATCAGTCGTAGGGACAGATTTACTAAATAGGGTGTGAGTGCAAATCCCACGTGCTGCTGCATGTGTGGGCAGGTTTATGGATGATTGACCAAACCACCTCGTCTGCAGAGGGATGATCTGATATCCTCGTGTTGGTGTTGTTCCCAGATCATCATGAAAATGTTGTTCCAGGTTCAACATTGCAAGTGACCAATCACATTGTTGTGACGTTATTCTTTTGCGCACCAACCCATTCGTGCATTTATGAAATTCCAATGTTGCAAGGACAATATCAATTCTGCTGAGCGTTTATTAAAGGGTCAGGGTCAGGGTTAGGGTCCGTTGATCGGCAGACAAAGGCGGTTTCTCGCAGCTTAAGTACAGTTTTTTGTTTTACGCCGTTTTTTCCCGAAGTCGCAAAAGTATGACATCACAACATTCTGATTGGTCACTTGCAATGTTGATCCTGGAACAACCTTTAGTATGATGATCTGGGAACAACACCAGCACGAGGATATCAGATCGTGCTATGCAGAGAGCCGTGCAATTTAGCACAAGGTTGCAAACGAAGAGATGATATTCAGCTGCAGATCAACAGCACAGGCACCGCTTGTTAATTGGAATCAGGAAAGCACATAAATATAGACATATAGGCCACACACATGTACAGAGTTATTATGAAGGAAACGGTTGTCAGGTTCAAATGTAGTACTGAAAGCCATGCAACAGTTTTCTATTGTCAAGAAAACTTGCAGTACTTTAAGGCAAGGCAAGTTTATTTGTATAGCACAATTCAACAACAAGGTGATTCAAAGTGTTTTACAGAGACATTAGAAACAAAAACAAATAAAAAGCATGATTTAAAATAGATTAAAACAAGCAAACAAACAAACTAACTAACTAATTAACAAACAAACAAACAAACAAAACAGTATATAAAATCAAAACAGATAAAATCAGAACAGTAGATAAAATCAGTAGTTAAAATGTAAGTTTTGAAATTTAAGCTTAAGTGTGGATTTGGTGTTTTATTCAAATGCAGCTGAGAACAGGTGAGTCTTCAACCTGGATTTAAATAAACTGAGTGTTTCAGCTGATCTGAGGCTTTCTGGGCGTTTGTTCCAGATATATGGAGCATAAAAGCTGAATGCAGCTTCTCCGTGTCTGGTTCTGACTCTGGGGATAAAACCAACTGGAAATGTATATGTCACATAGTGTCAACGCAACACAGCTGAATTTGTCCACCACAAAAACCAGCCCGTTCTCACTCCCGAGGCGTAACATGCCGACGTTTTGTCACGTCCCGTGGCGTTCCTGAGGAACGCAAAAGGAGACCTTCGGCGTTCTTATAGTACGCGGCGGGTTATGGGCGAAATCCAGTGCAATGAGGCTCCCGCGGTAATAGACGTTCCAGCCCTGTATTCCAGCCCTAAACCTAACCTTATCCCTAGCCCTAACCATAACCTTATTCGTGACCTTAACCAGGATTTTAATGATGTTAAATAGCGTGTTTCTAAGTGATTTGAAGAAAAAGAGCGAACATGTGTAGATTGAGTCCATTCGGTTCTCATATTTCCTCATTTTTCCGAGGTCGTCATTTAGGAACGTGGTGGGTAGGCGAAAACGTAACATGTTGACGATTTGTCACCTAGCGTAAAATGTTACGCTTTGGGAGTGAGAACGTGTTGCAAAAACACAGTCATGTGTGCTCTCCGTGGTCCTGAAACGATAAAAAGGATCTATTGGATTCATGCCTTAATGTTGTTTGTTGTAATGCTGTCTAGCAGCAAAGGAGGAAGCGACACAGTCTGTCTCTGCATGTGGTGTTGCTGCCGCACAACAGCAAAGAGCACACTCTGCGTATCTGTGATACTTTGTTATTAAACATCATTTTTCAGCATTTTTGGTTTTAATTTTCAGATTTTAGTCCCATTTTACGAGGCTTAGATTCAAGAAGAGCCCGTGTTTGTGGTTAAAACCATCCTTTTATTTATTTTTGGCACTAGACAAATGAAAAATGTATCTAAAATCAGGGTTAATGGAATTGAAATTGAAAGAGTGTACGAAAATAAATTTCTTGGAGTGATAATTGATGATAAGCTGAGTTGGAAGTCTCATATAAACCCTGTGAAAACAAAAATGTCTAAAACCATTGCTATTCTCTATAAAACAAAGCATGTCCTGAACAAAAAATCATTATACACACTCTATTGTACTCTGTTGCTTCCAAATATGACTTACTGTCTGGAGATATGGGGTAATGCATATAAAACGAACCAATCAAACTATATAGAACCAACTAACATTTTGTTTATTAATCTGAATACCCTGAAATTTTATGATTTAGTTGAATATAAAATGGCACAGATAATGTATAAAGCACAAAATAACTTGCTTTGCCCCAGTACTCAGAAGCTGTTCAAAGTCAGAGAGAGTCAATGTGACTTAAGGGGAACAGATTTCTTTAAAAAAAACAAGATAAGGACAAATATAAAGCAGAGATGTGTTTCTGTTAGAGGAGTTAACCTGTGGAATCGTTATGACAGTGATTTAAAAAGGTGGAGTTCATTTTCCTTGTTTAAAGATATGTTTAAAAATAGAGTATTAGAAAAATATATAAATCAAGAATGAAAAGAGCAAAAAAAAAAAACAACAACTCTTGATTCTTTTGCTTTGATGTAGTTACTTATCTAAGGTGGAAAGTTTTTTTTTTTTCTTGTTTGTTTGTTTTGTTTTTGCTTTGTTTTATTCTTTGCTTCGAGCCCTGTGTACAGGAGCTGCATGCAAAAAGATCTTTTGTTAAAGGGTTGGCGTAATAAGCAAATGCTTCAGCCAATACCTTTTGATTAGCCTTGTCTTGTGCTTTCTTGCTTTGTGGTAAATCTTTGTTCTGTCTTCACTGAGATATTTGAATGCTAATCAATAAAACATATCACTCACACTCAATCCTTTCATAAAGGTAGTTATGTGTCGAAAGCAAAGCCGGGACGCGGTCACCGATGGCGGTGGAGCGACACACGATGTCACAGGAACTGTCAGGTGATGTCCTACCTCGCATCACCCAGCAGATGATGTAGTGAACAGTATATTAAAGCTTCATGCTCTGCGTCTGTACCATTTCTTTGCTCGCTGTCTGTCAGGTGTCAGGACTTGCTCAACCCCCCTCTCTTTCTTGCACTTACAATCGCTGCCTCCCCCCACCCAGCTGTGCTCCCACCCACATGCATTATCTCCACCCCTAAAGTGCTTCTCTTTCAATCTGCTCACCTCCTTTTTGGCAGCGCTGTTGAATTTGTTGACTAAGAGACCTTTGGAGCTCGTGAAGACTGCGTCAACCCTCTGCACCCAGCTTAACAGTTGCTGTCACTTGCTTGGCTACATACTAACTTGCTGTAGGAGGGTAATTAGTCAGAGTGATTTCCCGCCCCCTCCCACTTCCTTTCTCTGGCATCTGCTTAGCACAGCGTTGCATAGATGTCATGGAAATCTTATCAGCCGTGCTGTTTGCCATTTGTCTCGTCGCTGTTCGACACATGAACCAGATGCGATAGTGAATATATAGTTTGCATATACAGGTAAGGTTCGTGTCTCAGAAGCCCCACTGATTTCTACAGTCACCATCATGCTGAGTGTTTTTTTAATTTAAAGATATTGAGCGATATAGTCATATAATTAAGGCTTTTAAAGTGAAATGCTATTAAAGAGTAATTAGTAAAACTTTTTTTTCAAAAACAGAATCCAATCATTGATTTGACATCAGTAATAATCCATCAAGATACGGCCTCGTGGATGTTTTTTGAACGCAGGCCTCCATGCTACCCTTCAGCACAGAGTAAATATATGCAATTAGAAAATAAATGAATATAAACAAACAGAGTCACATTTCTGTTATCCACTAATAAATGATTGTGTACACATTCTGCATGGCCGGTCATGCTTAAAATGGAAAAAGGTCCAGCCTGAAACGCTGAAATAAGTTTCACGGCTCATTAAATTCCAGCTGTAAACGGGTTTGTCAGAGAATGCAGTTGTTTGGGGACAAAGACTGTCAAGGTTGTTGATATACCGAGCAAGCAGCACGCAGATGTCTGCATAATCATTGAACAGAAATTGGATTGGTGTGATTTTTTACGTTTGATTTCAAAGAGCACATAAAGAGTCAGAGTAGGATTAAAATGATTAAAAGAAATAGTTTTCATGGTACAGTAAGAAGCACAGGTTTGCAGATATTTGACTGGGACTTTTCTGCTTCCACTTCATAAAATATTAAATAGATTTTAAAAGCCTTTATGAAATATTTAATGAAATAATATTTTGTGCCTATTTTAAAAAGGAATTCAACTCATTATCATATTACAAACTGTTAGATTTAAACATTTTATTTGATGTTTTTGAACAATTTAGTATTTTTTGTGATAACAAACAAACACAATGTTAACATTGTCTGATAAAGGACCACAGAAGAGAAAGAACAGACCAAGATCAATCAAATAAAATATAATGAGGGGAATTTATAACCTTATAGTACAACATTCAGGATTCGTGTTCATTCACTACTCTTTCCAGTCTCTGTTTCCGTTGTGTTATGAATGGTGGGCTTGGTTGTTTCCATTTCACAGTTATCATTTTCTTAGCTATCAATAGCAGTATATGTAGATTTTCTTTTGTCTGGGTTATAAGCCTCTCTAGGTATAACTCCTAAAAGAAATAAGGTTGGATTTAATGGAGGATTAACTTGTAGGATTTTCTGTTTCTTCTTTGATTCTTTTCCAGAATCCTTGAATTATTGGACAATCCCCACAAATATGTGAATAATCTGCTGTTTCCCCACATTTTCAGTTCTTTATTAGGTATATAAGATACCTTGTGACAGGTTTTACTTCCCATATATTATCAGTGATTATAGCATTTAATTCTAATTCTCCTTAATATAAACTGTAAATATGAGAAACATGTTTCTTAGTTGGGAGATGTTTTTCCATAATATTAATATTTAAGCATTTTATATCCAGTTATCCTACATATTACATTATACATAATTCTAAAGAGATTTAAAAGACTGTGTTACAAAAAAAGCATGTCTAATACAAATTGCGCCCTAAACGTGAGCACCTCCTTGATAAGTTATGCAGTCCCACCATTTTCCATCACTTCCCTCCAACATTACTGTCATGAAAAAGCTTATAAAAACATCTTTGTGAAATATGAAACTGAATATGAAAAAAACAAAAAACAAATTAAAAACAGTCAAATTAATTATGAAATACCATTTGGCCAAAACAATTAGAACTTTAATAACTTCCTTTTGCAAATAGATTCTTGATTAACACAGCGGTATGGTACAATAAAACCCCATTATTTATATTTGTGGTAGCATGTGCGTGCGCCTGTCATCTTTCTGGCTGTAAACTAGTGATGTGTCGTTGCAAACGAATCTTTGAGGTGAACGACATGATCTGGCTCCTTATTTGGAGCTCTCTCTCTCTTGCACTTTTGCGCTGGGCAGAGGGGGGAGGGGCGGTAGTTACACTCGCAGTAGCACAGGAACAGAGCGGGAGAGAGAAAGCGAGCGAGGGACAACAACATCACATTAGAAAGGTATAGTAATCATCCACAACTATTTCAGTTGCAGATGATAAAGGATTCAGAAAGTTTATTCATGCAGGTCCATATGACAGAGAATATGCATCTTCTTTTTGTTTTCATATTTTAATTTATATTTAATTGTGTTGTGGTTTGCAGTGTTTTGTGTTGTTTCACTTTTAATTTGTTTAAAAGGAAAAAGCTGAAAATTTAAATAGTTAAAAGTTGAAATGTGAATAGTTGGTTTTTTGTATTATATGATTTATTTATTACATTTTATGTGGAGTGAATAAATAAAAGTATATTTACGGTGGCCCCTACAGACAAAGCACATACAAAACACAACAGAAGTGCTCCAGGATGCTAGGGGGCAGTTTTGAGCTTTTGTTACCTCGTGGCTACACAAGCTAGCAAGTACCAACCACCGGATTTGGTGTGTGGTAGTAACAGGTAAATGAACTTTTTTTTAATTATTTGAATATATATGTGTATTGTTTGTGTATTTATACACAAACAATACACATATGCTTACAATTGTATAATTTAAGTGATCTAGTAGCTGTTTTGGAAGTTCAGTTAACGCTAGAAATGTGTTTTGGAGTTTGTACGTGTTTTGACTCTAGGGGCCACCGTATATATTTATATATAAACATATATAAATAAAACCACTTTTTTTACATTAATAATTCCTTTTGTGCATAATTTTATATTATTGTTAATAATAAATTAATTAAAGCAACAAAACAACCTGAAGAGCCGGTTCTCTAAAAGAAATCCCATCACTACTGTAAACGTGACACCTTGAAAGGTTTTGAACGTATTCTGCTGGTAAAGAGCGCCCACATGGCGAGTGAGGATTTGTAAAGAAAAATACAAACACACACTGAAACCACTGTTATTGTTACTGCTGTTATTCCTGAAGAACAGATCATTAACTTTATGAACAAAATCTAGAATATCAGTGTGCCGAGATCACAATAGTCAATGAGTCCTTCAGTAATTCCATAATTGCTTGATGAACACAACTTGAACAAGCTGAAGTCTCTCAGTTCTCAGTGGATGTGAGTCTGGAATGAGCGGAGACACTCGGGGGCTCCTTTGTGGACAGCTGGATGCATTACACACAGATTTTCACACGTGTTCTCTGCTTACTGTGCGAACGATAATATCTCAGCTTCCAGCGATTTACCCACCAGTGAATAACGTCTGTATGGAGACCACCCACTACGCTTTGGCTCCTCATATCTCATATGTCGCTGCAATTTGCAGGCTTGTTACAGCGAGGCACATTTCTGTAGCGTATGAAAAGCTGCACCCTACACATTTCATTCTTATCCTGTTTTTCATTGTGTTAATGGCTTCATGGCGAAAAGATTCTCTGTAAGAGTTCTCTAGTAACGCACAGCCGAGTGGGAAGACAGACAGTGATTACGCTGCTAGATGTTTTTAAGCCATGTTATTCATTCGCAGTGTTTGAATATTATGTAAATTTTAATCTAATTTAGTACCTTCGACTCGAGCCAAATATGTGCGAGATATTGTGAGAAAGCTCGTCTCCCACTCCTCGTTACGCTGCTGTTAACTTGACGAATAAATCAAGGTGTGAAAACAAACCCACAGTAAAGAGTAAACGCAGCTCGTGATCTGAAAAAGGCCAGCGTTATATAAAACGGTCAATTTCATCAAGGGTTAAGATGCATGTGACGAAATATTCATGTCTGGTTGTCTTTCTGCAGCTCTACAGCTCGGTGGAGTTTGGACGGAGGTGGCAGCTGGTGCACGAGCGAGTGGCGCCCAATCGTTTCTACTGGTACGTACGGTGCGCTCCATAGTGTGGGGTAGTTCCTAAATCAGCCATGATGCAGAACGGTTTTTGTTCTTTACAAATTACAACATTGACTTGCACAACCCAACCGAGCACGAATATTTCTTTATTTATAGTGTTTGTAAATTTTTAAAAATATGTTTTTCAAACCAGCCAGCTGATAACATTTGTCATATTCTAGGAGAAAAACATGCAGCTCATCCATATTTAGCAATTGTTTAATGTCTGTGAAATTGTGACAATCCTTCTCTCCCCCACCAACCATATAATTGCTGTCCAACTGTGCTCATGCATGTTGTCTACCCTCTATGTTACGGTGACACACCATCATCTGAAAAGGTTTTTTGCAGTCCTATTGCACTACATGTAGAATCAGCTGTAGCTGGAATAACTTGTAGTGTTCATTTTCTGTGTGACTTTCTAAATCTGAACCTCTCTGCTGTAACCTTGCTTCATTTCATTGACGTTTGCAGGCATTTGTTTATGCACAGCTCTCACCACAGTCACATTAAGGTCTGTCAATTTAACTCGTGCATAATCGTTTTCAGTCAAGCTTTATTTTTCTCACATTTGACTCAGGGATACTTTAAATGGCCTGTATTTATACAGCACTTTACTAGTCCCTAAGGACCCCAAAGCACTTTACATATCCAGTCATCCACCCATTCACACACACTGGTGATGGCAGCTACGTTGTAGCCACAGCCACCCTGGGGCGCACTGACAGAGGCGAGGCTGCCGGACACTGGCGCCACCGGGCCCTCTGACCACCACCAGTAGGCAACGGGTGAAGTGTCTTGCCCAAGGACACAACGACCGAGACTGTCCAAGCCGGGGCTCGAACCGGCAACCTTCCGATTACAAGACGAACTCCCAACTATTGAGCCACGATCGCCCCCATACTTTAGTATGAGGAGTTCTTGACTGACTTAATAATTGCAAGCTGCTCAACGTCCTGTGGCTGCAAAACAAGCCCAAATCATCAGCCCTCCTCTGTCGTGCTGACAGTTGGTTTGAGGTGTTTGTGCTGATATGCTGTGTTGGATTTTCACCAAATATGGCGCTGTGCATTTCGGCCAAACGTCTCCACTTTGGTCTTGTCTGAAGATTTGTGGTTTGCCCAGAGGCAGTTTTGCATGTCTAAGCAGAGTCAGAGATGTAGTTTTTGTGAATTTGTTGGGATGCATACATCCTTAAAAAACCTTTTTCACATGACTGCACATGATTTAAAGTTTTTTAAATCGTCACGTGAGAAAAAGTCAACTTTCTGTTACTTTCAAGTAACGTAGTCGAGGCATTTTGAGAAAAAATACAATTAATAGGCCTTGTGATTTGGTGCTATATAAACAGTGTTGGGTAAGTTACTTTAAATTAGTAACTTAGTTACATTACTGGTTTCTTCTATCAAAAGTAACTCAGTTACTCGTTACTTTCAAAGTAACTAGTTACTAGGGAAAGTAACTTTGGTTTTACTCAGAATTCTCTTATTAATGTGTTGCTTCCCTGACTGAATGTGCATATTTCCACGAGAGAAATCCCACGCCTGGACCGTCGTCGACTGCTGCCATGATTCTAGCCGACATCACAGCGTCACGTGCGCTTTTTTGTCCAACACAGAAACTGCAGTTGTGGTGCTTTCGATTGCACTCAGATCTCGGAAATTCGGCCTTCCGAGTAGGAAGTTGTAGGTAACTCCAGACTGCAGATGTGTTTAGTAGTAATTTGTTTTTGTAGAGGGCTAGCAAAACAACCGTTTTCAAGGGCGTCTGTCGCTACCCGATCCGTACCGGAAACCCGATCGGTACCCCGCATGCGCAAATCTTACGTCACTTCCTCTCTTTGCCAACATTGCGACATTCAATATATTTGAATGATACGGTTAGCGCCCAGTTAGCTCCTAGCATTTCTCAACAGCTCTGCCTCCTTTTCGACTACCGGGACATTTAAACAATGGATAATCCGTTTACAAACAAATTCATGCTTTTCTCCTCAACAGAGAGCGTCCCCTGATTGAACAACAGCGCCGTAAAATAAGAAGAATGGCGCCTAATTACAGAGTTAATAATACAGACTTTGTAATATCTCACGTGTAGATTCAGCAGCCAGATGAAGTGTTTACTGACAATTGACAGTGATAGCGGACATCATCATCACTATTCCAACAATCCTCTCCACACAGACAAGCATAAACACACTCGACTATCACTAAATCAAATTTAACACACGTTTGTAATGACGCCAATTCAGTTTACAACAGGGTTCATTCGCTCGGTCAGCAGGTGGCAGTATCCTCGTACACTTGGGAGTAAACTGCCATTAAACGAACAGAAGAAGAAGAAAACATCTGCACATGCGCAGTAAGGATCGGGGAGTCCTGATCCGTAACTATCTTTTTATTTTTCGTTTTTGTCTACATTATATTGAAATGTTTCATTATTGGAAACATTTTAAGAGATACTTGTTATTCTTAACATCTTAACAGATACTCTGACCTGTAACTATCGTAAAACGCTTCGACCGGAAGTAGACGCCTTTCACGCATGCGGGGTACCGATCGGGTTTCCGGTACGGATCGGGTAGTGACAGCGTCGGCATATTGGAATCCAGCATTCTCTGACGAGGCTAACCAGAACGCCGTTTACTCGAGTGTGACATTATTCCCAGGTCTGTGTTCCGATTTCTGAAATAAGTCGAACGCAACACATGAAGTAACGAACAACGAGCCTATCTAAATCCCAGTAACGATAAACGTGTTCCTGATTTTGGCTTAATAACTATTTACCTTCTTGTTACCACAATAATAACGTAGTTACTGTTACTTAATATGAGCCAGAGAGGTTTTTAAGAGTTCCATTATTCATGTGTCTGACGCGCCTGATCGTCGAGTTCAGTCATGAAAAAAGGCTTCAGAACCAGTTTGGAGTGAATCTGAAAATTTTCTCGTCCACTGAGATGAAATCAACTGAAATAATCTACTGATTTCTTCCAGCGGGGCTTAACCAGCAACACAAGTTGTCATCTTAACTTTGCTGCATTGCTTCATCTTCTCATAATTGTTACAATGTTCCCTGGCCTTCCCTCGCTGCCACCGCCCCACAGTTGCTGCCCGACTCGGTGTTATCCAGCACGTCTGCCCTCTGTGCTGTAACTAACACGTAACAAAAAGCTTTCACCTCGACTAACTGCAGAGGAACCGTCGGGTAGTAACGAGCTGGGCAGCCAGGAGTGAAGGGAGCCTGAAGGGCTGATGCTGCAGAAGCTGTCAGAGTTCTATTTTGGGACGCTGGCTGTGCAGTAGGTGTGGTGGTAGTCGTGGTAATGAGGCTGCAGAGCGAGCTGATATCTCTTACATACATAGCCACCGAGAGTGTAATCTCATTTCGTGTTTTGGTAAACCTGAGCAGCACTCGGCCACACGCCGTTCTAACTTCGGCCACGTTTAATAAGTTGTGAGCTTAACGCGTGCAATTTGCCTGCGACATTACAAATGTGGAAAGCGTGCAGAGCTGCCTGTATGCGATATACTTTTGCGAGGCTGCATCTCGTTTTTATGCGCGCCCGTTCGAGTCGCTTCAGAGGCCACGCAGCTGTTCAGACGTGTGTCATACACACTGTAGGTGTGCCGTCACTGAAAACACACAAGTTTAAACAAACCATCCACTCCTTCTGTGCCCGTCTCACACTGTTCCTGTACCTGAATGGATTATTCAGTGAGCTCAGATAACTAGGCCATGCTATTCACAGCTGCGTTTCATCTGGGAAATTACCAATACTACCAATAAGTATAATAATGATTAAACGATATAGTGGTCTCTGCCTCTCATTGTGTCTGCTTCACTCCCCTTTATTTCCCCCCTCGCTTGTGTGTGCGCTCTACCTGTCGACACAGCCTCTTTCCCAGCTTCTCTCCCCCGTTGTCTCCCCTCTGTGTGTGCTGCCTTTGCTTCTCCTCTGATCCCCCAGTCTTTTTAATACATATTTAATGCCGTAATGATTATATGCTATCCCATCTGCGGGCATCCCTACTGTAGTGCGAAAAATCAATGGCTTTTCCTCTGCTAATGATGCCAGGAAACATCTTCCTCCATTTTTTTGTGAGAAAAAGGACCTTGTGGGGACTCTTAACATTTAGATCGCACAGTAAACCTGAGGCCCTCTTTTTCCTTTTACAAATTAAGCTGCCTTTCACAGTGAAGACAAAGACGAGGTAATTCCTGCAGCCAGCTCCTGCCGATGTTTAGCACGACTGTCATAGTGCTGGACTTAACCGATCCGTCGTCATAAATTTGTCTGACTTTTGCAGCACGCAATCTCTCGTGTTAGACAGCAGCCGCCATAGGTGACATCTGCCCGAAGGCAAAAGACCAATAGTGATGTTCCCGAAACACATTTGTCTGCCTTTCAGGTCAAAAATGGGTTTGGACAAAGAGCCGGGCTTAATTCACCTGGAAACGAGCATCACTGAAGGACGTGAGTAATTGAATTCTGAGTCCGCTGCTCCATTTTCCGCCGTCTTTGTACTGTATCGTGAACATTGTGCTAAAGTAGAGAAGAATTGGGAGTTGTGTGGACAATTCTGTTGAAGGGTAATACGAAGGGACGGCGGAAATGGCCGAGTCGGGGGATGGACAATGACAATGGACGCAAAAGTAATGCATATATTAGAATGCTTTTAAAAGCAAGTGATTTAGCTCAGGGGGGCTCTTTTAAGTATAAAACACTCTTCGTCCTGAATGACAATGAACACTGGGATGGGGTTCATTTTCTCTTGTTTCATTTTACTTTTCTGGGAGCGACTCCTTGTTCTTATATTTTTAATATTTTTCCCTAAATTTCAGCATTTTTCAGCAGCAACCCAAAATGCCAATAACAATAAATATAGAAAAGGATTGAATTAAATGCAAAGAGCACAAATTACTGATAAAAAAAGTACAGCATCTACTCTTTTAAACAGCATGTTCTAAAACAAACGTACATTTGAATAGTTTTAAAACCCCTGCAGTGTCACAGTCTGGCGAGGGCAAAACGCAGACTCCAAGAACAGGGAACAGAACTTGAAATGTTAACAAAAAGTGAGCCGTTTAATATGGCTGGTAAAAAAGGTACAAACAAAGGGCAAACTGAAGCAAAATTAACACAAACCTAAACTGGGAAATCTAAACAAACAATAAGAAAAACCTAGACAAGAAACTTGGAAGCATAGCATAGCATAGCATGGCATGGCA
This sequence comes from Neolamprologus multifasciatus, assembly GCF_963576455.1. Taxonomy (NCBI): domain Eukaryota; kingdom Metazoa; phylum Chordata; class Actinopteri; order Cichliformes; family Cichlidae; genus Neolamprologus; species Neolamprologus multifasciatus. Next base: position 2,559,133 of record NC_140444.1, on the reverse strand, counting down.
TGGCATGGCATGGCATGGCATGGCATAGCATAGCATAGCATAGCATAGGAAACATGGCGTGGACAACAGACGACCTGACAATGACACACGGAAAACAGAGGACTTAAATACACAGGAGGTGATTAGGGGAAGTGGGAACACATGGAGGAACAGCTGACTGACATGAGCCTAATGACAGGAAGGGAAGTGAAACTAAATACAATGAACAAAGAACACACGACTCCTTCAAAATAAAACAGGAAACATGAGACAGACATGATGAACTTAAACATAAACAACATCCAAATAAACTAAAACTTAAAACAGGAACATGACATGCAGATATAATCTATGTATAAGCTTTTAGGGCTCAGTACTGAACCTCAAAGGTAACTCAGTAAATCAGATGACTTAATTTATTTTTATCTGTTGTTGAGATAACTATCATCGCGATAGCTTTCTGAAAATGTTCCTGCTATTTTTTCCACAGAGGACGACCTGTGATTGGTATTAATAAATCAGCACTCCCACAGACTCCTCCCCTTTTTCTCAAAATTGCATCGCTGCCATGGAGGCGGATCTATTTGAGTTTAAACCAAACAAATCAAATTTTAAAAAAATACAAATAAAAAGCAACTTTTTTAAAAGTGAGATAGATCGACCTTTTATTTCCTACTCTTATAAACCAAAACAACGTTTGTTCTTTTTCTGTTTCCTGTAAAAATACGTGTTTGGGTGGACTCTCGTTGGTTTTTCATTTTCAGTCCAAAGTGGAAAAATGGGGAAAAAGTTTGTACAAAAACTAGTAAGAGCCTGTTCTTATTCCACAATCTGTCGGACAAACTGATGCTTATTTATTTGCTGGAGCTATTTTTCTTTAATATTTTTTCTGCAAGAAAAATAATTCACGCATAAAATTCAGTTTTAACCTCCCGCACTCTTCCACGGCAGCATTTTTAATTTCTCTTTGATATTTGGGCTGATTGGGACCTGATGTAAAAGTAGTAAAAACAAAGAACTGGCAGATTTTTATTTTTTTTTACCTAATCTTTGTTTCTAAGAAAAATGAGAGCCACATATGAAGATATTCATATAAAACTTCGATAGAACAGTAGCAGCATAATGTCCTCGTGAGTGGATATCAGGCCCTTGTAGAGCAAAATTGAGTATTTTGGTCTAAATAACCCAAAATGTGACGTCCACATGTGTGGACGGCAGGTCCTAGTAGGTTAAAGAAGTTAAAAAACACGATCTAGCTTTATTGGTGTTGCTAAGAACTTAAAGTCAGGATATATTGGCCTTTGCCACGTCACTTTTAACCACGTTTCAGTCTCTCTTTACCACTTAAATGATTATAGTTAGTTTTTTCAATCTCACAGAGTTTCTATGGCACCTCTCTGAGGCCAATGCAGCAAGGGAAAGCCAATCATCCAAACATGCATAGCAGACATCAATCGTGTCAGATGTTACAGTCGCACAGCCAGAGACTATCACTATTGATCATGCGCGCGTGGGGGGAGCCGGCACATATTTGGCAGAGGCTAACGTGTGGGGACAGGCTCTCTCCCAGCGCTGCGATTGAAGGCAAAGAAAGCAATTGGCTTCTCTGGTCATCCGTCTTCCCCTCTGCCCGGCTCCTCCCTTACTGGGACCACTTTATTGACACGAGTAATGTAGGGGCCAAAAGAGGCTGCTTGGCTCTGGGTGAAGGCTGCCTTTCTTCATTGGCTAATACCATTGCTGATGCCAGGGCTTGACGTGTGTGTGTGTGTGTGTGTGTGTGTGTGTGTGTCGGAGCAGAGGCGCTGTATGTCACCTGCAAGCTGCAGAACTGCACCGACGCCAATAAGGGCAAACCATTCCCCGGCTACATTGACCCCAATTCTCTGGTGGTGCAAGATGAGTATGTGTTTGTCCAGGTAGGTAATTGTCCAGTTTGCTCAGTGAGAAATATTACAGAAAAGTGTGTGGAGGAGAAAAGATGTTGGGTTTTCTGGGGAATTTGTCAAGGTCAATCTTACAGAGAGACGCTATTAGTTGAGCTGTACGTGTGAAAATCCTTTATCTGCTTTATTAATCTCTACAAACTTTTTTGGCTCACCTTAAGGTGTCAACCGGGGGGAGGCCGATCTACTACGTGTCAGCTAAAAGAGATGTCTTCACCCCTATGAAGCTGCCCAAGTATACGCTGCCCAAGGTAACAAATATACCTCGTTGGCTTCTTTCTTTTTTCTCATTTGAACTTTGTTCAATACGAAGGCGAAACTTTCAGTAACGCTCCAGATCGTGGCGGCTCCGTGTGGTGCCCTCACTGTTATTTATGGGCGAATCAAGGGCAAAAGTAGCTCTCGCAGTGTTTCCAGAATTGTTATTCCATGCTGCTCCGTGCGCGTGGCCTCGCTCGTCACGTCCCCGTTGACAATTAAACATGTTTTATTCAATCAAGCTCTGGGCGCCCAGGTTGCTGCCAGCTCACTGCAAGGTGTTGCTGCCACAGTCGGAGGTAGATGAAGCACACAACTGAACAGCACGGCCTCAGCTGCATCACTCTGCCCAATAAGCCCGACGTAGTCTTAATGATTGCTGTATCCTCTTAGTGGAAATACATGAATACTAAACGTGAAGCGATTCTGATTAATGAATATGATTAAGCCCGGCGGGAGGGTGAGAACAATATGTATACACTAAAAAAATTACATTTCTATTAGCATAGAAGAGATCGTGTTGCCTCAAAAAAGCAAATTAAAGCCTTTGCAAATTTCCATTACAAATTGCAGTAAATGAATGTTCTTTTAAAGTGTGATTTCAAGCTGATGGTGATATTAAGAGCACGCATAAAGAGGGGATGTTGACTTTTATTGGATAAAAGCAATGAACAAAAATATCAATATGCAAAATGCGCAGAGGAGTCGACAATAGTTGATAATAGATACAGCGAATACAAACTGTTTGTTGTCTCTGTCGAGATATTAACGAATATTTAAACTGCTTTTTAAAGAGAGGGAGATTTAATTATTACGATGTTACTATTAAAGATTGTAATTTGCTATTAAAACAACCATTTGTAAGACTGTGTGCATCACTATAAGATCATGGCTGTTTCTCATTGTAGTTATATAGTAGAACTGACAAAGGGCAATATGGTACTGCTGTCATGCGCCGCGGCGCGCGTGCTCCAAAGGATCCAAACGCTGACTCAAGCGCTAGCAGAAAATGACACTTTATTATAACAACAAAAGGCGACCCGGGAAAACCAAAGGAGCAAAACGAGGAACTAAAAAACCCGGGGAAACAATGACGCGAGGAAGCCGGAATCGGGGCCGTGGGAGGGATTAGAGCGGGACCGTGGGAGCTCGGGAGGGAAGTCCGTAGTGGATGGGCCAGATGATGTACCGGGTGATCCAATTGAGCAGGAGGACAGGCAGGTGGCAGACGCTGAACGCCGGATTGAAACCTAGACACAAGTAGGCAGATTTAACGCAGCTCCAACAAGATATGAACGCAACGCTTTCACGGGAGTCTAGTTACCACAGAGAGGTGATTAACGGACTGGCGTGGAGCCTCCGTCAGCGCTGGGTTAAGTAGCTCGTCAGGTAATCACCCCGATGGAGAGCAGGTGTGCCGGTGATGGCCCAGCCTGGGGGTGTGGCTACCCACGCATCACACATTCCACACACAGGACCACGGACCATGACAACTGCACCAAAACCTATCACCAAATTCACACATTGCTTATAACACCACAAATAAAGGCCTTTAAGGTGTCGCGGATAAATACAACAAAATAAAATGATACGACCGAGACAAAAACGTTGTTGTTTTTTTTAAATATAATAATAAACCCGAAATTACTGTGTGATTGTGTAACTTTATTAGCAGCATCCTCCTGAAAATGCGCCAACATTAAGAGTAACATCCTCCTCTCTGCTCCTTAATGCTTTCTGGCCGCTATAACTCGGAGATATTTCTTGCAAAATAAGACAGCAAGTTAACGATACAAACCCTGAAAAGCATAAATTTCACAGCCGAGCGTGAACTCGACGACTCGTGGACCGGCGCCGGGGACCGCTGCATTACACGGGCAAAAGTCCTGAGCTCTACCTTTTAATCTTTGAATTCAGGTGTGTGCGTTCCCATTGCTACAGGTGTATAAAGTCCAGCGTTGACCCACGCAGTCTGTCTTCATGCGTCGTTCTGGAGATCTCACTGAATTTCAGTGCGAGACTGTAATGGGATGAAATTGTTGCTGCAGGTCGGTTTGTGACATTTCTTCGCTTGTAGATTTCCCGCCATCAGCTGTAGGTGCTATTGCTGCAAAGTGCAGCTGTTTAGGAACTACAGCAACTCATCCATGAAGTGCCAGACCTTGCAGGTTATAGAGCAGACTCTGTGTGCTGAGTCAAGGTCAAGTTACTTGAAAAAAGGCATTAGTAACTAATTACTGATTACTTCTCCAAAAACGTAATCCTGTTACTTGATACACAGCTTGAATACGTAATAAAACAACAGACCTTTCAGCCCAGTTCTACTTTTTCTGCATGTAATCAGATGGAAAAGTCTCTTTTTAAAACTTGTTTTATTAGTTTTAATCTTTTAACTTTATGCATCAAGCAAAAATTAAATTATATGTAACTGTCTGTGACTTGAAGAAATTTATTTACTATTTAAACCTATTTCCTGCATAATCTATCATATAAAATAATGTTTTGTGTTTACACTCACTCTTTCAAATAGATGCAAGTAAAACACAGCAAAAATTAAATAAAATCAAAGATTCAGCAGCACCTGTCGCTCTTAAATCTATTGTCACCTGTTTAGCAGCAGTGGGGAGGGTGGAGGTTTGCCCACAGAGGTCATGTCAGCGGGGGGATCCGGGGGTTTCTCTGGGAATGTCACATTCCCGTGGCAGCTCGCTCAGATATGAAGTTTCATTTTTCGCTGTAGAAAGAAGTTTTCTTCCCACGCAGAGTGAACAGCTGACACTAATGTTTTGTCCCTTTTTAGGGAGTCAGTACTTCCACGCTTTAAACGCTGCACGGTCGTACTCTCTCCTGTACAACGTATTATCCATTGTTGATCTGCACACGTCTGTTACCACGGACACCGCACACGATTACATCATTGTCATGAGACACTCCTCACAAGCAAAATCACGGTTTAGTAACGCAGTAACGCAGCGTGCTTACAGGAAAGTAACAGTAATCTAATTACTTTTTTGCAAAGTAATACCTTACTTTACTCGTTACTTGAAAAAAGTAATCAGATTACAGGAATGCATTACTTGTAACGAAGTTGCAAATGCTCAGTGACTGCAGAGATCCAAACATTTATATCGGCACAAAAACAGTGTGCCAGCAGCTTCATGCATTCTGAGGTGTAATGTGTTTCGTCCACATGGTGTATATGTCAATTTGTTATTATTGTCAAGACTTTTTATTGTATGATACAGAACAGCACAAACATAAGTTGTAAAGATAAAAACGCTGGGGGTCTGTGATATCATTTTACTCCGACCAGGATCTGCACGTGATCAGTACGGATGAAAACCGTGTCGTCGCGGCTGTGAGGGAGTGGAACCAGAATGAAACCTACAACCTGTATGTGTCAGACACTTCGGGGGTCTACTACACTCTGGCTCTGGAGAACGTGGTCAGCAGCATGGGCCCCGAGGGAAACGTCATGGTCGACCTCTACGAGGTAAAAAAAAACATTCAATTTCAATTCAATTTTATTTATATAGCGCCAAATCACAACAAAAGTCGCCTCAAGGCGCTTCATAGATACAGAGAAAAACCCAACAATCATATGACCCCCTATGAGCAGCACTTTGGCGACAGTGGGAAGGAAAAACTCCCTTTTAACAGGAAGAAACCTCCAGTAGCACCAGGCTCAGGGAGGGGCGGGGCCATCTGCTGTGATTGGTTGGGGTGAGAGAAGGAAGACAGGATAAAGACATGCTGTGGAAGAGAGACAGAGATTAATAACAGATATGATTCAATGCAGAGAGGTCTGTTAACACATAGTGAGTGAGAAAGGTGACTGGAAAGGAAAAACTCAATGCATCATGGGAATCCCCGACAGCCTACGTCTATTGCAGCATAACTAAGGGAGGATTCAGGGTCACCTGGTCCAGCCCTAACTATATGCTTTAGCAAAAAGGAAAGTTTGAAGCCTAATCTTAAAAGTAGAGATAGTGTCTGTCTCCTGAATCCAAACTGGAAGCTGGTTCCACAGAAGAGGAGCCTGAAAACTGAAGGCTCTCCCTCCCATTCTACTTTTAAATACTCTAGGAACAACAAGTAGGCCTGCAGAGCGAGAGCGAAGTGCTCTAATAGGGTGATATGGTACTACAAGGTCATTAAGATAAGATGGGGCCTGATTATTTAAGACCTTGTATGTGAGGACCACTGATGCTGTATCCACAGGAAAATAAACTCTGTGTCTGAAGCAGGAACGTCGCACAAATGCAGAAACCTCAGCTTTAGTTTTGGAGCCTGCCGTATTCATTTTAGACAATTCTCTGTTTTTAAACAGCAGGCCTGCTCGATGAGCACGCGGCCCGCAGGTTTATTACGAACGCTGATCAATACTTTGGAGCTAGCAGGCAGACGTGATGAAATGTACTTGCTTTGTCATTTTGCAAAGGAACCCTGCTGCTGTAGGCCTACAATCTTCAGAGCACGTTGTGTGAATATGAAACAGCTTCAAAGTGCTGACATCAACAAAGGCAAAAGGGCATTGTGCCAGCGATATAGATTTTTAGGAGCCTGAGATTATTTCTTCCTTTGATTAATAACTGCAGATCACTTTGCACAACACACCAAATCCAAAAAACAGATGGTGCGCTGTGAGCTGGTGTTGAGGCTCTGTGGAACTCACGATGCTTTTAAGTCTAACGTAGAATAGAACTATATCTGTGAATCTAATAATTAAGCCCTTGGTGATGCCACTCATGTCTGCTGTGGCCCAAGCAATAGAATCGAATCTACTGTCTTGATTGGGGTCGCCACCCGAAACGTACGATGTGCTAAATCTCTCCTCCAAGCGAGATTGAAGTATCTGTCAATTACTAAAGTGGAGTTTCATTGCCTGATGCCACTGTCACAGACTCAATTCAGTATCCCTGAGTCGTCCTGCAGGTCTCCAACCGGGAGTCAGATTCATTTAAGACGCACATCGATTATTCACAAGTCTCCAGACAGTCGATCATTTCCCACTCAGGGTTTGTGGCTGTGTTTGGTTTTTGTTGGGAATGCAAAAGTAGGCTGCGTTTCCTTGACGTGTCTGATTTGCTTTTGCGACGCGTTGCGATCGTTTTCAACGTGACTTGAAAATAGGAAAGTAATCATATTTATCGGTCAAATAAAGTCCGAGTTTCACATAAAGCCGCGAACCGTTCTGATTCTCCAGGTAGCAGGAATAAAAGGAATGTTCCTCGCCAACAAAAGGACGGACAACCAAGTGAAGACGTACATCACCTACAACAGAGGCAGAGACTGGAGGTTACTGCAGGCGCCGAGCAAAGACCTGAGAGGCAACAGCATTCACTGTGTGCTGGTGAGTTTCTCTGCATCTGCCAGCGAGATGCGTTCATACATGTTTTTATATGTGTGCGCTTCCATCAAAGAGAGGCCTTGACAGGAGTTGACTGATCCCAGCAGCAACGAGAGCCCGAGCTCGGAAAGAGCAGCGCCCGTCAAAGCTGAGTGCTCTGAGGCTGCTCAGCTGAAAGGTCAGCCATTTTGATTCAGTCCAATAAGCTGACCTCCCATTTAAAGAAACACAGAGAGAAAGACTTGTCAGACAGAAAGGCTTTTCTGTATTTTATCTGCCTTCCTTCCTCCTCTAGAAAGTTGGAGGCTTCTCATACTCTAGTGGAGTTTTCACTCACTAGTAAAGTTCAGAATTACAAGTAAACAACCTACCCTTGAAAATGGAAACCGCTTATTTCTTGTAGCCCATTTTTCTTTTCAATGCCTTACCTCTTTGTGTATTTCTCTGTTAAATGAAATGTTGCAAAACCAGTGACTCAAAGAGAACAGCTAGGTAAAGAAAGCATAAAAGTCCTGAGCATTTGTAGAGTTATGTCAATACTCCAGCAACCTTGGATGCTAGAACCACTTCTGCAAGAATCATAGCAAAGCAAGACATTTATACAGAGGCCAAAGATGCAGTCAGTCAGTGGATGGAGTACAGATTGTATGGAGCCCCGCAGGGGACATGGGAGAAAAAAAAATTAAGACGGCAAAAGTTTTGCGAGATCTCGCAAAACTAACTCGGGATCTCGCAAAAGTTTTGCGAGATCTCGCAAAACAAACTCGGGATCTCGCAAAACTATTGCGACATCTAGCAAACGTTTTAGCCGCATTCTTCGGACGCTGGCTCGAAGCCGACCGGGAGGTCGAGGCACGATGTGCCGGGAAAGCGGTGTTCCTCCCGGCTGTAGTAGGTCTCGACCTCCCGTTAGCTTCAAGCTAATGGGAAGAATGCGGCTAAAACTTTTGCGAGATCTCGCAAAAGTTTTGCGAGATCCCGAGTTTGTTTTGCGAGATCTCGCAAAACTTTTGCGAGATCCCGAGTTTGTTTTGCGAGATCTCGCAAAACTTTTGCGAGATCCCGAGTTTGTTTTGCGAGATCTCGCAAAAGTCCGTCTTAATTTTTTTTTCTCCCATGTCCCCTGCGGGGCTCCGTAAGATTGTGTATCCAGTTGTTCTATTTAATCTGAACAAGAACCTAAAGAAAATCTCAGTTTTTAAACCCTTACGTTGTAACTACAGCCCAGCCCTTGCAGCAGTATATTAATGATTAACCTCGTATTGTGAATGGATTATCTCAGTCGTTCTCCTGACTGAAGTTTGGTCCGTTTACAGCATCCTGCCATGCGATTGCATTTGTCCCTAACCATCAGGAACCCTCACGTTAACTTTTAGTGAGTGGAAAAAGTTAGCGTTCATCCTGCAGCTTCACTGTTTGTTATGCTAACATGGCTGTGTCGCTAGCGACCACATAGCACATCATTATTTAGCAGCTAGCCTAACTTCCACTTCCGTACCATTGATTCATTAATGCTGAATTCTCTGCAGCTGCTCTATTCCCATGTTGTTGCAGTATATTAATGACTAACCTCATATTGTGGATGGATTATCTCAGTTGTTCTCCTGACTGAAGTTTGGTCCGTTTACAGCATCCTGCCATGTGATTGCATTTGTCCCTAACCATCGGGAACCCTCACGTTAACTTTTATCAAGTGGAAAAAATTAGCGTTCATCCTCCAGCTTCTCTGTGCTAATGTGTTGATGTCATGCTAACTAAAGCTGCGTAGCTAGCCACCACGTAGCACATCATTATATACCAGCTAGCCCAACTTCAGAAACCCTACAAACGTCACTGCTGTTTAGTTTTCTGTCTTCATTTATGTCGGAAGTGATAGCAGAGCTGTACGTTTGAATTTTTCAGAAATCCCTCAGTCAGAACATGTTTCCATCTAAAGATTACATACCTAGCTAGCTAACTTCAAACTTTGTTAAACCTCATAAATCCTGTTTTCATGGATGCCTGGATGTTAAACTTAATTGTTACACCTGGTAGAGCAGCAGCGCTGATCATTTTATTAAAGATGGAAGACAGTTTGTAACTCTCAGTGATGCCGCAGTGTTCGTTTGATTTTGGGACCCGGAAACGGCTAATGACGTCAGACGATAGGTGCTAAGAAATGCCAAAAGATGTGCCTTGCAGACAACAATGGGGGTGATCACTTAAGGAGAGGGATATTCGAAAAGCACAAGACTGTGCGCAAGTTTGCTCACATTGTTATTTTAACAACATTGTGTTAATTAAGAAGCAACCAAGTGGCAACCTCCAGGGCTCATCACTGATAACTGGAGCTGATTTTGATTGCTTTTAGAAGATTATTAAAATCACGTGACCTAAGAAAAGTATGACCTACTGTGTGGTACACACCAAATTGCGCTTTAGTTCAGTTGGTGAAATTCTAGTTTTTTATTAGTCTACACTCATTTCCAGCAGGTATCCGTGCCCCTCCATTGCAGCCGGTCAGTGCAGCATGGTAATCAGACTGATAGACTAGCAGATAACTCAACCCTTGGACCAGATCTGATGGTTTCTGGCTCTAAAAGAGGCTACGTGGCAGCCATTGAAATGCTAATTGTGAGGTTTAACAAATGCTTCGTTTAGATGCCATAGGTGCGTCATGGCGAGGAAGAGCTACAGCCATCTGTTATAGTGTCAAAGAACGAGGGTTAGACGCTTTTCATCAGTACAAGTTTCGGATGAGCACGGCTCACTTTAATCACCTTCTACTAATACATGTCGCTAGATGACAACAGTTTGACAGTTGGTGTCACTGTAGCACACCTTCGCATATGTCCTCTTGAAACGACTGTATGTACAGAAATAATCACCTTTTTTGATAAACCAATTAGCGATTCAGTGGCATGCCTCGCCTTCCACCCGTATTATACAGTCATTTGTCAGGAAATGTCAGAGTTTTAATAAACCTCTAAACAGCCCGTCACAACATGGCCTGCACCAGTGGCATTTTGCTGGGTCGTAATGAGAATTGTGTCTGTAAAGGTTAACCCAATCAAAATTAATGGTGAGGCCAGTCAATGGGGAAATGGTGTTTGTGATAAAACCGAAGACTTGGGAGGGTTGCCGGTCCACGTTGAGGAAATAGCAGTTTTGCGCAGAAGCATCTTTTGGAGGGTTTTTTTTAATAACTGAGTTTTTGATTTCTCTTTTTCCCCTCTGCAGCCGTACTGTTCATTACATCTCCATCTCCACGTGTCTGCAAATCCCTACACATCTGGAAACATAGCCAGCAGGGACTCGGCACCGGGGATCATTGTCGCATCAGGTGGGTGAGAGGGAATATGTTTCGAGCAGCACGCCGTCTATGTTCTCCGTGTCTTCTTGGACTTCTGAGGAGTTTTCTTTAAGACAAAGCTCATGTTTTTATCTGTCATTAAATTACTTAATGAAAGAAGGACTTTTAGCCCTTGACTGAAAGGTTAAAACATCTAACCGGTGCTCACTGTTGTTGATTTGACAGGGTTGTAGAAGGAAAGTCGAACAATATGTGCATTATTCAGTTAATAAAGTAAGGTATTGTATGGTTTGCTTAGATTTTAGTATACAGCAAAGGTAACATGAAAGAGCCTCCAAACTGCAAAGACATTAGTGATTAAGAAGTGCTGTTTTTCTTCTTTCTTCTGTGTTAACTTTAAGATATTTCTCTTAGTTATTAATCATTTCTGTGCATTTTCCATGACTTCTTCTTTTATGCAGTTGCACTGTAGTGTTTGTTGCATTTAGCATCGGTACATGACTCCAGCAAGCATGTGACATGCTGGCATCAGCTCACCTTAAAACGCAAACAGATAACTTGACAACAGAAAAAGCCCTCAGGGCAGCATTGTTCCCGAGAACACGTGAAAAATAGGCAAGGACTCTAATTTATTCACTGTGAAGAAGAAAATAAGGTAATGTGAGATCAGCAGCCTGCAGGTGGATTCACACCTGTGATATTTACTCCTGTGTGGACCGGCTCTGTCAATAACATGCAGGCACCGGCCTCGGGTGTCTGGAGAAGGCCAAGTTTACCCTACCAGCATGAATGCCGTGACCTTTATGAACCACTGTGGGATAAGTCAGTTTCACTGATATGGGAGTAAAACAATTAACTTATTTATTTCAGTCTATGTCATTATTTCAGCTACAGAATGGTGGAAATGAATGAGAATGATTACTTATTTCTTCTTTTCTGTCCCAGACCAACATTTGGAAGTTATTTTGGGAATAAAAATGTTGGGAAATAGTCCTAAAACAGTAAAACTTATTCAAAGTCCTGGTTCTGAATGATTATCTCAGTCATACATTTTTTCTGCCATAGTAAAAAGGTGGCAGATGATATGGGATGCATCGTGGCTAGTTATAAGGAAAGGTTAGCTTTAAGGTAGGGTCATCAAGTCCATGAGCTGAAAGACACATTAAAAGCTAAAATGATCTATTCATACACTTTGTGATTAATTAATGTTATGTTATGAACATTAGCCCATTCACAATGTGACATGGGATGGGCTTTTAAACATTTTGTGGTCTTGTTCATCAGAGAGGAGCGGGAGGTCGACAGATGGATTAGTACTGATGCGATCAATCACTGGTCCAGTCTCTGTGGTTAAAAGCATGAAGGCAAAGCTGTCGATTTATTGGTCAGCTCCTATCCTCATGTTTGACCACAAGCTGTGGGTCATGACTGATTGAGGATAGTATCAACAGGACACCGTCCTCTGTAGGAGGCCCTGACTCAACCATAAAGAGGGTGAAGAGCTCATACGGGAGGGGAGCAGGGGAAAGCCACTACTATAGGTTTAGGTCAGATTTTCCGTCTTTGCCCTACTGGTAGGAAACTCCAAGGACAATATTATAGCAAAATAGCCTTTATAGTAGTGAGACCAAACACTGAGCTCACTGTAGGATAAGGGATCACCATTTAATGGGCCTTTTTTAGCTGAGATTTAACTGCGATTACAAGTTCATTTATTGGTCAGTAGCAGGAAACTGGACTATAATCCACATGGTCACATGGTCACTGTTGTTTGGAGTCCTGTGGAATTTGTAGGCAGTAGACTACAGTACTTTCGCAAGACTCTATGCTCATAAGTTGTGTAATGTGAGGGCTAGGAGATCTAGTAGATCTTTATTGTCTATGTCTGGGTTACAGTGCAGTTTGTGACACATTAAAACAGAACTGTTGGGTAGAGAAAATGAGACCTTTATGATAATAGCATCCCAAGATTTCATCTCAACTCTAAATTGTTCATTACAGCATTTGTTGCTTATCTTTTGAAGTCAAAATGAAAATAAATCTGTTATTTCGATCGCCCGTAGTGCCATATGGGACCCCGAGCCCCCAAACTGGAGACTTTATAACTGTCAAAGACAGGAAGCAGAACAGTGATAAAAGCAAACGTGTATTTTAGAATATTAATTGGTTACCAACGACGTCTTTCAGACATCTGCTGAGTTCTCCCTATGTTTTTAACCTCTTAAGCCCCAACGCCCCCTGATACGGGGGCAAAAAGCAGGAGATCAGGTAGGCTTGGGGCTTAAGAGGTTAATTAAACCCAACCCTGAACCACTGTCAAGGTGGAAGACTCGAGGAAATCACTATTAATCACTAAAAGAAGAAAGAGTCATGAAGCACAAGACAACATGAGGCTAAAGGAGATGCTAAACATTAGCACGTATACAATTATAGTTCTGTGAATTATATTACCCTGTTAGTGGTGACAACATCAACTGGAGCTCAGCAGAAATCTAAACATCCGGCACTCGTGTAGCTCGTATGTTATGATGAGTGTGAAGCCTATTGTTTATCAAGAGGCATTCAGAGTAGGGAACAACTGGAAAAACCACCACCTGGCGCCAATTACGGGCTAAATTAAAGCAATTACAGCCGTCTGCACAGAATTAGGGAAGCTTGTCTTAATGTGGCCAGAACTGCTGAATGAGGGATACAGTAATCTGGATTTATTGGTTAATTTAGGGGTATGGGCAAATGTTGCACTGCACAATAGATCTTTCAGAGGACTGTAATTACCGCAACTGTCTGCAGCTGCAAGCTGGTGCCTCCTGCTGTAGAACCACCTCTTGTCTGAACACAATGTGTAAAAGTTGTATTTTGTCAGAAATTAATTTCCCTTTTGTGCATCAAACTGTTTCTCCACCTTGAAGCACTTGATCAAGTTTGTTTTCTATCCTTTCTGTGAACTGGCCTCACGTCCAGGCTCCATTGGGGCAGAACTGACCACCAGCAACGTCAGTGTGTTCATCACCTCGGACGCAGGAAACACGTGGAGACAGGTGAGGCAACTTTGTTTTTGGACTGTTGTGATGTCTCGCTGGTAAAGTAATTCTGCATATGTGTCACATTTGAGGAAAAAGTATCTAAGCTCCAAGTCTTCACATGGCAACAGCTGACAGACATTTAACAGTTGGTACGAAACACGCTGTCAACTTGTGCAGTCTCCTAGGCTACGTTCACACTGCAGGTCTTAATGCTCAATTCCGATTTTTTGATCAAATCCGATTTTTTTGTCTGCTCGTTCACACTACAAATAAAATGCAACAGCAAACGCGCTCTAGTGTGAACGCTCAAAGCGCCCGCATGCGCAAAAGAAGACGTCACACACAACACGCTCTGTTTAGACCCAGAGCAACAGTATTGTTTGACTGATGGCCCTTAATATAAAGACTTCGGACTTTACGTTTCCCAATTTTTGCACAACAAATAAAACAGAACAAATAAAATGTTCAGGTTTCTCCAACGTTGTCTTCCCAACAGTTTCACTAACATTTACACGGGATGGCCAGGAAGCGTTCGCGATGTCTTCTCCGGCGCTGATAATTGGCGTCTGTTTTGTGTCGGTGACGTAAAAGACGGATTTAATGCGACTTGACCGTTCAAACAGCAGTCGCTTTCTGAAACATCGGATATGTATCGGATTCAGGACCACATAGGAAAGTGACCCAGATCGGATTTGAAAATATCGGATTTGTGCCGTTCACACTGTCGCACCATGATCGGATATGGGTCGCATAGGGTCAAAAAAATCAGATATAATGCGCTTTCGCCTGCAGTGTGAACGTAGCCTTAGTTGCCTTAGTTAGCCTAACGTAGACTTTGTTTTTGGACTGTTGTAATGTCTCGCTGGTAAACGAATTCTGCATATGTGTCACATTTGAGGAAAAAGTATCTAAGCTCTAAGTTTTCACATGGCAACAGCTGACAGACATTTAACAGTTGGTACGAAACACGCTGTCAACTTGTGCAGTCTCCTACTGACTGAGAACATTACTTTCTTTTCCAGCTGATCACGAGTGACCAGACTGTTAAACAGAACGAGTCCTCTCACGCTTTAGCTCCGTGTTTTAGTTTAACACCACTTTATATAAAGTTTAGAGATAGTTTGGTTGTATGGAATATTCAAACTTTTAATCTTGTTATTCCGTCATTTCAGACTAGGATAACCATCCCTCTGAAAATTTAGGTAAAGGAGTTCATAAAAATATTCATAAATTCATTAAAATTATTTTAAATGTTTTTCTGTTAGAATGTACTTTTATATAAAAGATGTATGAAAGTCGAGCCAACGTGTCCTTCACTAGTTTTGGAATCTCAGAGACACAAATATCTGATAATCAGTGTCAGGTAACAACAAAAAGAATAGTCCAATGTTCACTTCTTGGATGCACTGCGCCATGTTATTTGTCAAGAACACAAACACAGTGCAAAGGCCCAGTTCAGTGACTTGAGTGTTGGGTACTTCTGCTTTGGCTTTATTTCCCCCCCAGAGGTGGTTTTATGTCGGTGGATAAATACAGAAATATGGAGGACAGTTGCAGGCTGATCCACTTACCATACACTGTCTGTGTGGCTCACCAACCCACTGGAGAACTGACTGTTTGGTCTTTGTATTTTTCTCTTGGGTGATTTCTGGGAAGGTGAAAACAATGTGTAGGAAGGCGGCTCACAGTGTATATGAAAGTATTTCCAGAGCTGACTTTCATTCACTAACATTCAAAAAACGTCGAGGCAAAGTGAGCAGTTGGGACCTGAGCATTGAACGTTGTGTATCGCATTAGAACATCCGCCTGTCTTCTTCTGTTTGATTTCGCTTGTCTGTGGACTCCAGTTCCAGTAAACATGGCTGAAATGACCTGCAGCCCTGATCATAATCATCCATGTGGTTATCCACCATCCCATTTAGCTTCTGAGTTTCATTTAAAAAAGCCTCACACATGTAAACAAACCAATGTGCAGTGATGAGTATGAGGTGATTAGGTCAGACAATTAGCAAAATGACTGTTACAAAAATAATTTGGGATTTGTTTTATGGAAAACTTAACATTGGAGGTGGAGAGTGCAAAGTTAGAGTAACTCTATAAGCATCATTAGTAGGGATGGGTATCATTTAGGTTTTATCCGATACCGGTGCCAAACCGGTACTTTTTGAAACTGTGCCGGTGCTTAAACGGTGCTCAAACCGGTGCTTAAACAATGGAAAAAACACAAACTTTGTCCAAAAACCTCTCATGTTTAGCTGTTTTCCACTTTTTCTTTGGTCATGTTAGCCTTTTTGGCCAGGGTGAAGGGAGCATCTGCCATCAAACAAGAATGTAACTACGATGATGTTTGCTAGTTCACCTTACATGCATTAATATAATAACGTGGTTAGCCTACTCAACGTAAATTACACACGAACAACATTAAGCTACTCACGCAGAGAAGAACGGCTGCTGCTGCATCATCATCCTCATCATTTCTGCTACACTGGCAGGGCTAGGGGCCAGGACTCTCCTCTTTGGGTTTTTGGGGGATGTTGCTAACTCCGGGTCCGATAACAGGCACCACACCCTCAGTAGATGTGCTCGGTGTGAGGTCTCGCAGTAAGCTATCAAATACGGCGCATTTCTCGGCTTTTAAAAAAACGCTATGCGTCGCCAGGTGTTTCATCAGATTTGAGGTGTTTCCTCCTTTGACAGTATCACAGTATCAGCTTAAAGCACTTGTTGCAGCTGCTGAGTTTGCATCTTTTGCTGTGAAGTACAGCCAGACTTTTGACCGCTTCGCCTTGGACATTTTTAATCTGTAGCTCTGCTCTAAAAGAACGTACGTACCTGGACCCGCCTACTATCCTCGGAAACGTAAAATGATTGGCTGGAATCCAAAGTGTATCATTCCATACCAGTTGGTGGCGGTAATGCACCTTTCAGTTGTTTGCCAACCGCCAATACAAATGTAAGGAAGAAGAAAGTGTATCACAGCTCAGGGAAAAAAAAGCACCAAAATAAAGCACCGAAAAGTGCGCTGCTTTTCGGTCTGGTTACTACCGTTTATGTCGGAACCGGTGCCATCATGGCACCGGATACCGGTACCCATCCCTAATCATTAGTAAAATAAAAAATAAGAAACGACTGCATTCATCCACCGGCTGAACATTTATCCAACACTAAGCATGAATTGACTCCTGAGCTCATATTTTATACCCATGCTGAACCCAAGAACATCAAGACAAGGATGCAGATTATGAAGAAATGAAACAAAACAGTAAAAAGTCCTTTAAAAATGTCAAAATCTTGAAATTGACTTTAAAAGTTTATCAAACAAATAATCAAATACCTCATCAGAAAAGGTAAGAGCCCGAAAAACCCCTTAAATTTTCATCCACATATAAATAACACCAATTAAAAAAATCAACATCATTGTTCAGAAACAAACCCCACGGCTTCTATTCGGGCGCCGTGACGTTCTAATCAGATCAGTTGTTCTTGTTTCCAAGCACAAACCAATTTTAATTTAAGAGTCACAAAGTTTGCCAAGTCACTGCTATTGGCGAAGCTCAACTTCCTGCAATTACACAATCGTGCAGTGCAGCAAATATGTTATATTCATTAATATTACAGCCTCATGTCTGATAATTAATTTTTCCAACGACGTGCCCCGTTAAATCTCGAACAAACAGCCGCTCGCCATATGGAGCACGATGAACCGACTGACCTCCCGTCCTCTCGCTGAAAACATCCTCCTCCTCGCTCGTCGCCTATCCTCAAGTTTGGAATATAAGTCCTCAGACAACAGCCAGCTTTTTTTTTAAGGTCACCAATCATATTAATTCTATAGACCGGCTGAATTCATTGACTGCATAAACCGCACATTAGACGGCCTCTACATCACTCGATTCACTTCAGTTTATGGGGCTTGTTTCTAATTAAACACAGCAATGAAAAATAATTATTTGGAAGGTAATGTAGCAAAGCAGGGCCATGATTTGCATGTGTGTGTGTGTCTGTTGTGAAAAATGACAGGGCATGTGTGTATACAAGTACATCAAGCGTTTTTGTCCCAGCAGATTTTTGACGAGGAGTACGCAGTGCTGTATCTTGACCAAGGAGGGGCCTTGGTGGCAATAAGACACACTCCGCTTCCCATCCGACACCTGTGGTGAGTCATTATGACAGAGACGCCATTTGTCACAGCATGACTAATTTTCTCTGAGGAAACTGCAAGTCCTAAGTTAGTCAAGTAAAGGCAAACGAGTTTGTCTTGGAGCGAAGGGACGGTACGACTGTTTAGAAAACCTCGGATGATTGTCATTCGGCTTTCTGGGTTCGAGACTGTAATGATCGGCGTTCTCTCCGAGCGGAGAACCTTCAGCCCTGCGCGGAATATAAAATAAAGTCGTTAGACAACTCTCAGGGTCATTAGTGTGCACACACAGTTGAGGGATTAGCAGCGGCCCCTCGTGAAGCAGCGGTTTGTGTTCCCAGGTTGAGCTTCGACGAAGGACGGCAGTGGAACAAATACAGCTTCACCAACACGCCCTTGTTTGTGGACGGGGTGCTCGGAGAGCCGGGGGAGGAGACTCTCATCATGACGTGAGTAGAACAGCAAATTGCTGGTGTCTGTAAATGCATGCTCTCTCGCGTCGTGACCCGAGCCTGTGCCGCTTCCATCTACAGCTCCGCTCTATTCAGGATTCCTGACTGTGTGTTTTCCTTTTCATGAATAAAAAAAAAAAGGTTTCTGTCAAGGTCTAGCCAACATCAAAACTGGCTGCTGATTACGATCACAGGAGATCAATGCTTCAGCGACAACGTGACTGCCCATTTGAAGAGCATGAAGAATGATCAAAATGATCAAAAAATGCCTGAGAAAACAGACGAGAAGCTTTATTTTTTTATAAAGTTTTAACTGCATTAGAAAGTGGAGAGAGGCGTGGGGATGATTTAGCGTGCCCTCGGAAATCAGATTTATGAAGATTCCTTCTGTGTTCTTTCAAATTTATTATTAGAACAGCCCAGAGCAGAAGTGCGTGCATATGGTATGACGCAGCGCTGCTCCCTTATTGCAGCAGAGATTTAGGACTTTGGGACGTGTTACCACAGCCGTTACATCAATGTTTCATGATACCTGCCATAAATGACAGACTGACAGCTGGCTGTGGAGTCAGCCTTACAGGAGAGTGATAGGGCACAGCTGGAGAGAGAGAAAAGAGAAATGCAGCTTTTTTTGGTGGGACTCGAGGGTGGGGAGCTAAAGGCGACGCTGGTGGAATAAGTTCTCGAATGCCTCTCAGCTGGCAGACACACCATTAGTTTTCATAAGACCATCATGCACTGTTTTCTTATCAATTTGTACTCATTTTTACAGTAAGTGCCTGTCATGGCTGGGTGCCTCAGAAGCTAATTGACAGATTGATTGTGATAAATATGCTGTGGTATGAATGGTGAGGAGGGGTCAGTGCAAAGACACGCAGCCACTCAATTTAGCTAGAGATGGAATATTTATCCACTTAGTCTCATAACCTTGGATTGTGTTTTGTTCCTGACCAGTACATGAAAAAATATGGCTTTTCGTTCTGATTAAGTTAAACTTTAAAAGAAAAGTTTTTTTGTAACAGCGTAACGCTGGAAATTATATACTGTGGATTTTGTTTTTAGATTGGGAACATTTCAAGTGTTAGTCACTGTTAACGAATCCCATGTAAAGCAGAACAATTTATTGCACAATATGGTCGTGTCCAAATTCATGGGCTGCATCCTCCTGAGGACCCGGCCTTCGCGGTCTACGTGGGCTGGGTCCTCAGAAGGTCGGGTAGGCCGGAAGTAAACTGCTGTGGAAATTGGACGGTCTAGCCTTCAGATTAGCGTCACCGCTGTCTCGGTGGAGTTTAATAAACTCGGCCGTCTGCTCCTTGCTATCTAAAATATAACAGGACACTGGAGTAAATTCTCGACTGTCTCACACTTCTGTTTAATCAGTTTTCTGTTTGACGTTTATTCAGCTGTGTGAAAATCCCGGAGGAACCCACCCGGGGGATTAATAAAGTTTTATTTTATCTAATCTAATAACTTTGATCTCAGTCAAACCGATTTACTCAAGAACAAACAAAACACTGAAAAAAGCCCAACAATAACATTTTAGGTTGTCTAAGTGACTTATATATTACGTTTAACCTGAGTAGCAAAACTCTGCGGTGATCTGAAAATGATGTACCGGGAGTTGTGCCGTTCTCGGCCGCATCAGTAACCCTCGAGCTCCCGGCTTGCTATCGAGCTGGTGGGCAGCAGATGCTCCGAAAACGTCGAAGCACTTTAACAAATATGCGATATCTTGATAAACCAAGCAGATATTTGATGTTTACACAGCTACTTTCTCACCTGAAAATATGTTAAAAGTGTATTTTGTGACCCAGAAAGATTAGTAAGAGTAATTTTAAAACTTAGTAGCGGCTGCCATTATTGGAAACTGGAGTTTGGCTGGGCCGCGCTATGAATTCTGGGATATGGTGAACCATGAAGGACACACCCGACCCATCCTTCAAATTCGGGGAAAAGGAGGACGCATTTGTCGGAGTCTACGAATTTGGACAGCCTTCGGCGCGTCACTGTGACGTAATCGGTCTACAAATGCAGCCTCAGAAGGATGCAGCCCATGAATTTGGACATGACCTATGTCTTATTTTCCATGTTTCATTTCAGTCTGTGCTGGCACCATAAAATAAAATCAACAAACCCTTTATTGGATAGGGAAGCTGTGTGGAGGTGACAAAGCTGAGGTTGAACTTTCTGTTGACTCTCTGTAGTCGCTGCACAACTATTTCTGTCACATGTGCTTTGAATGAAAAGTTGGATGTCTTCTCGAGTCTAATGTGTTTTCCAATTTCCCAGCTCCCTACTAGAATCCAGCAACTGGTGGTCACTTGCTGCAAGACAGAGCCATGCAACAGGGACTTGTTTTAACTTCCACCATGTCTCTGGCAGTATGTCTAGGGTTAGGGTTGGGTTTGGGTTTGGTTAATGTGCTCTCCTTTTCATAGATTTTTCACCTCTTTGCACTACTTACATCGAAACACGTTTAACAGAAAAACTGTACCTACAAAATGAATGAGAGTTCACTTGAAATCCAATATTTAGTCCCTGAAATCGTTTTAGCATGTTGTGAAAGCCTAAGCCCTGAGCCTAGACAAGTCACTGGTGACTGGATGGATTTCAAGAGTTAAACTTTACAAAACTAGCTTGACAGGTGACTTCAGTCATGCTATCAAGTGATCAAGTGAATAATAAGCAGTTGTGCTTTGCAAGATACCGAGCTGAATTCTAGCTCAAACCTCTTGTAGCCTCTCTTTCTGGTGCTCTGCTTTCCTTCCACAGTCCAAAGATATGCTCTCATCTGTGATGGATGAGGAGCCTGCCCAGGGTGTACCCTACGTTTCGCCCTACACCTGCGGGGATAGGCTCCAGCATCCCCATGACGCTTACTTGGATAAGTGGTTAACAAAGTGGATCATTGGATGGACGAATAAAGTTTCAAAGAGGCAGACTGCTAGATTAGTAAATTAAAAATACAATGCCCCAAAAACCAAACATGATGGATTTGCAGATAGCCGATAGATTTGTACAACTACCCAACTCTAACGTTGCAGGATAAAAAGTGCCTTTCTGTTACCTGTTGGTTCTTCCAATGATGGATCGCAGGCGGCAGATCTTGTGTGTTTTAAGTGAGGAGCCAAATGCACACGACGCAGGCGGGACTGACCTTGACAAAAGTGCAGATTTATTCGGACTAATGGCAAAACAGACAAAACAAAGGGCAAAAGGCAAAGTCAGAGTTAAGATAAACTGAACTGGGAGAGCTAACCTAAACACTAAACTTGGACACAGGGAACGTGGATGGTGACACGAGGAACCGAGACATGGAGACCTGGAACATGGCGTGATAAGAACAGACAACCCGGCAATGACCACATATTACAAACACACGAGGGTGACGAGGGAAGTGGAAACGCCGGGGAACACAGCTGGGACGAATAGACATAATGACACAGGAGGAAGGAAAACTGAACACAGAATGCAAGACTGTCAAAATAAAACAGGAAACAGACTAAGATGCAGACTAGATGCACGGCTCAACACTGGGACCGGGGCGAGAAACAGACTTAGAAATAGAAACGGGAGACCAAACACAAAGGCTGTATCCCAATTCAGGGTCTGCAGCCTTAAAGTACGCAGCCTCAACGATCCTCAAGGGCCGCGTACTCAAAGACCGCTAAGGCCGGAAGTGCGAGGCTTGTGAAATGGGACGGTCTAGCCTCCGTTGCGCTGCCCAGGTTGCCTAGCAACCATGATACTAACAGCTGGAAACGTTTCATACAGCTTTGTTTGACAGAAATGAAGGAGAAAATCTTTTGTTCATTTGTTTGTTTGTTTCTACATGAGCTTTGATCATTCTCTGATTAAGCTCAGCTATTGAACGGCGTATATTCTAAAGTAAAGGCTGTAAAACCAAGTTAGTACAAACGTCACTAATGTCACATGACTTTGCCGACATGTGGCCAACAGGAATGTTTTAATGTTCTTCGTTATTAAACATTTGCACATAAATAAGTGACATAATATTCAGTACTTACTTAAAGTTTACTCTTCGGGCGCCCCTCATCCGCCGTTTTTTTTCGGCAAAATTATCCACACCCACCGCCGCGCTATGCATTCTGGGATATGTTGGGCCACGAAGGCTACACCACCACGTCCTTAAAATTCAGGGAAATTAAGGACGCATTTGAGGGCCGCATTTCGAGCAGCCTACGAATTGGGACAGCCTTCGTCGCGTCGCGGTGACGTAATCGGCCTTAAAATGCGGCCTTTAAGGCTGCAGACCCTGAATTGGGATACAGCCAAAGACATGACGAGGACTCGGGGAATTAGAGAGTGAGAGACAAAGAGAGGAGAGAGGGAGGGACGAGGGCGACATGGCAGGGTGGGGAACATGAGAACAGAAAAGGGAGAATAATAATAATAATAATGATAATAATAATAATAATAATAATGGATTGGATTTATATAGCGCTTTTCTGGGCACCCAAAGCGCTTTACTATTCATTCACTCTCACATTCACACACTGGTGGAGGCAGCTACAGTTGTAGCCACAGCTGCCCTGGGGCAGACTGACAGAAGCGAGGCTGCCATATCTCGCCATCGGCCCCTCTGGCCAACACCAGTAGGCGGTAGGTGAAGTGTCTTGCCCAAGGACACAACGACCAGGACAGAGAGCCCGGGGATCGAACCGGCGACCTTCCGGTTACAGATACGCTTCCCAACTCCCTGAGCCATGGTCGCCCCCAAGAAGAGACATAACAACAAGGCTAAGACCTGAGATCCCGAGAGAGAGGGACACAAGGACAAGGACACAAAGAGGACCTAATAGACAACTATAGACTTCAAAGACAAGAAAAACTCAAAACATAGAAAGAACTAAACTGAAGGCTAAACTGTAAACGTTGAACTTAAACCCTCTTTATAATGTGAGAGTCACAAAAACACTATAATCTCAAAAGACCCAGTGCCCTGACACAAACCTGTAAATCTTATATATCCATGCTTGCAGCAGTTTTCTTGCACGGATCATCTGTTGAAGCATTTGTCTCTTTCTAACTCACAGTCTTTATCAGCTGTTTAGTATTTCACTTTCAAAGGCTCTCTGTAATTTCCTAAAACAGCTGTCCACTGCTGGTAGTATCAAATGCTAGCTAATGAAGTTGTTTCTTTCTGGTTGCACTTTCAGTTTGATGCTCTGAAGTGTATTTGGAGCATCCAAAAGCTGAATGCGCGGGATCAACGTTAATAGACCTCCGTGCTTCCTTTCACGATAATGATGGCTCACGACATTCAAGCACAACAGTGAGCCTCACAGATGTGTTTTTAATCATGTGTGGTCAAAAAAGCATCAGCTCTGTGGCCTAGATGATAAGATTCATCAGACAATGCTTATTAGCAGGATGAATTCACTCGCGGCTTTGATCTTCGTGTGGGATTTGCTCACCAGACTTTTCCTTTAACATCGTTTTAGTTCGATCATTATCCAAATCGTGTTTTGCATTTAACGAGCGCAGCGTGTGCGTCTGCTTTCTTTTTTCAGGATATTTGGACATGTCAGTCATCGATCGGAGTGGCAACTGGTGAAAATAGACTTCAGGTCCATTTTCAACAGGAGGTGCATAGAGGCAGATTATCAGACATGGCACCTGCACAACCAGGTACGGCGTTTAATCAGATCAGGATGGAGTTTTGATTCTTTTTACACCCTGTACAAAATGCTTTAGAGCCTTTAATTATATTTCAAAACTGTTTTGTAATTAAATAACATTTTAAAGAGGCAGACTATTAAATTGATTTTTAATTTAAAAAGTATACTAATGAGCTGCTTCAGTTATACACATTATTATGAAACCAGGTCTAAGTACCCTAGCTATACTAACCCCAAGTGCTATGTTTAGCAGAAAAACTAAATAACTTTAAATTATAGACAGTTTTACGGAGCCCCGCAGGGGACATGGGAGAAAAAAAAATTAAGACGGACTTTTGCGCGATCTCGCGAGATCTCGCAAAACTTTACCGAGATCCCGAGTTTGTTTTGCGAGATCTCGCAAAAGTTTTGCGAGTTTGTTTTGCGAGATTTATTTTATTTATTTATTTATCTCGCAAAACAAACTCGGGATCTTGCGAAAGTTTTAGCCGCATTCTTCCCATTAGCTTTGAGCTAACGGGAGGTCGAGACCTACTACAGCCGGGAGGAACACCGCTTTCCCGGCACATCGTGCCTCGACCTCCCGGTCGGCTTCGAGCCAGCGTCCGAAGAATGCGGCTAAAACGTTTGCGAGATCTCGCAAAAGTTTTGCGAGATCCCGAGTTTGTTTTGCGAGATCTCGCAAAAGTTTTGCGAGATCCCGAGTTTGTTTTGCGAGATCTTGCAAAAGTCCGTCTTAATTTTTTTTTCTCCCGTGTCCCCTGCGGGGCTCCGTACAGTTTTCCATTTGACTGCATGTCTTGAAAAGCCAAAATTCCAATATTCTGAAATGTTAGGGTCAGAGCTTTCAAACTGGGAATCATGGAATAAAATGGTAGTAAGTAAAAGGCAGGACTCAGCCTTGCATGAAAAAACACTCCAAAAGGAATTAAACTTGTTACTTAATGAGCTATTATTTCCAACTGAGAAGTAAATTCATTGAAGGAAGTCTGAAGTCTGTGGAGACCATCTCCTCCAAACACAAGTCCTTAAGTTTGGTTGATTCAGAGCCCCTCGCTGTACGCTTTCAGCTTTGCTGTGTTGTGAAGCTGGAGACCTCTTTACGATTCCTCCCTCACGCTTTAAGTGAACCTCCCAGCATACGTTAAACCTGCTCCGAAAGCTCCTCAGCCTGGTCGGGCCTGAAGCAGAGCCAGACGTTTAAAGCTTGCCTTTATTCATGGCCCACTTCTGTAATTGGTTTAGACACCCATATGCTCAAAGCAGGCTAATGATCAAAACATATAGCATGGAAGATGACAAGAGTCCAAGCCAATTACAGGGCTAAACTGTCCAAACGTAGAGGCAGTGTGGGTATAAAAAATAAACACCAGCTGAAAACAGAGGTTTTGTGTTTAAGTTAGGGAAGGAGCTGGCAGTTGTGTTTGTGGATGCTGGCAAGACTTTTTTTAGCCATCTCACTAGTGACACCTAATGCACAAAGACAGAATCTTGTGGTAATAAAACGAGAGCAGCAGTGTAGGACGAAGGATGCAGTGGAAACAGGCTGCTGATATCTTCACATCTTTTTGTACTCGACTGATTTTATATTCACTTCCCACACGTAGACACGTGGCTAAAAATGGATTCTGGCAGCGTTTGCAGCTGAAACTCCTTCACAGTCGTTCATCTCAATATCACAAAAAAATCCCTTAAAAAAGAAGTCAAGCAGCGCATTCGACAGTGTGACGCTTGCAACAGGGGAACAGTCGCTGAGCTGAGCACGCCACACGCCACGAGCCCGTAAATATTCGCTGAACGAGAACGGTGTTCTTTGCACACACGGCTGATTGGATCCTGTAAGTTATTTATTGTGGATACGGAGTTACAAAATCACTTCAGTTTCAAACTCTGTTTCTTTCCGCTCGGCTTTGTTTTTGGACCCTGCAGGGTGAGCCGTGTCTGATGGGAGTCAAAAGAATCTACCGAAAGCTGAAGCCCACGTCCAGGTGCGTTATGGGAAAGACGTACTCGGTGACCATGACGTCGGCACCATGCGACTGCACAGAGGCTGACTTTGAATGGTCAGTATTTAATTTTCATTCAGTCCACTTTGTATGTGCTAACACTTTACAATCCCCACTTTTAAACTGTGCATTAATAATTCAGCAGATTTGAATAAGTATAATCTGGGACTACTGGGCTCTGGTGGCTCCCTGGGAGCTGGACAACTGTGCCTGGGTTTCTGCCTCAGTTGGTGGCGGTGGGGGACTGGGGTTGGTGCTCTCTAACGGTCTTGGGGTGTGGGGCCTGGGTGGTGGTGGCGGGTTGGCCTCTCCTGGGTGGGTCCGGCTACAGGGCCTGGGGCCCTGGTCCCCGGGGTCTCTGGCTAAGACCCTTCTTGCGTGGGGTTGGGTGGGGTGACCCAAGACCCAGACCAGGGTGTCTTGTCCTTTTCCTGTGTGTGTCCCAAGACTCATCTGAACACTCCGGTCTATTTTCTTGGGTGGAGGCCCCGGACTGGGTGGTGTCATTGCAGACCCTACACCCAACCTGTGGCTGGGTGTGGGAAATGAGGGTGCCTACTGAGCCAGTTGTTTCCTGGCTCACAGTGGGTGGAGCCATTGATGTGGCTGTGCCGGGGCTACCTGTGAGTTTTTGAGTGTTTGTGTTCCAGGTGTTGTGTGTTTGTTCTCTTACAGGTGCGGTAGTTGGCGATGCATTGTGTATTTCTTTTTGTACTCTATTCTTTTATTATGTCTTCCCCAATCCTCTCCCATTATCCTCTCCCTGTCCTGCCTTAGACAGTGTCATACTGTATACCACATATAATAGAATAACTGAAATAACAGGAATGTAAATGAAGAAGTAAACAGAAAAAGCCTAAACAAGAGGAGCCTATAGAGAATTTATAGAGCTGCTCTTGGAAAAGCGAAATGTGTTTGGCACACAGTGCATTCAGATCATAATTCTGATTGTAAAAGCTGCGGAGAGCTATTAATTATATATATATAATTATATATATATATAATTCATTATTATCAGGCTGTTCTAAAAACTCCCTGAAAAGCCTTCAGTTAATCCAAAATGCTGCAGCAAGAGTCCTGACAGGGACTAGAAAGAGAGAGCAGATTTCTCCTGTATTGGCTTCCTGTTAAATCCAGAATTGAATCCTCATATACAAGGTCTTAAATAATCAGGCCCCATCTTATCTTAATGACCTTGTAGTACCATATCACCCTATTAGAGCACTTCGCTCCCGCTCTGCAGGCCTACTTGTTGTTCCTAGAGTATTTAAAAGTAGAATGGGAGGCAGAGCCTTCAGTTTTCAGGCCCCTCTTCTGTGGAACCAGCTTCCAGTTTGGATTCAGGAGACAGACACTATCTCTACTTTTAAGATTAGGCATATAGTTACTCTGCAATATTGGGTTATATGTAATAATATAATATTGGGTTAGCATAGGCTGCTGCAAGCTTCCCATGATGCATTGCATCTTTCTTGCTCACCTTTTTCACTCACTATGTGTTTATACACCACGCTGGATTTAATTATTAGTTATTATTAATCTCTGGCTCTTTTCTATACTGTGTTTTCTGTCTTCCTTCACTCACCCCCAACCAGTCACAGCAGATGTGTTGTCTAAATATTGCTGCTAAATGCAAACCTCACCAAAATATCTTATACTTGTTGTTAGGAATGTTTACATCACAGTTGCCTGGACTTGGCAAACTTAACACAAAGCCACCGTAATTTCTGTAAGGGTAAGGCAGAGCGGGTCTCAGGAGCTCGGAGAGAAAAGCGTCTGGACTTCTTTAAGTTTCCTTGAAGACGTTTCATCTGAGAAGCTTCTTCAGTTCTAGGATTTTAAGACCTATGGGAGTGTCCCCCAGGAGGGTTGTGGACCCCTTATTGATCCTCTGCTTAATCATATACAATACAATTTACCAGCAAATGGTAGAATAATCGACTTTATTACAGTTACTGGATTTCAGCCATTCACCCTCCATTGGTTGTTGGTGATGGGAAAGAGAAGCGAGCAGACAGAGCCACAGTTGAATAAATGTAAAACTGAGTGTGTTTCATTTTTCTCTTATTGTTTCTGCCCTCCACAGATGGAAGTAAAAACTAGAGCTTTAAGTTCAGGAATGACACCGTGTCCCCCTCATAGCATTACACACTATTAGTGCACCTATCAGCCCCGTCCCATTTCTCATTGTATGGTGTTTCAGTTCAATTCAGCTTTATTTATACAGCGCCAAATCACAACAACAGTCACCTCAATGTGCTTTATATTGTAAGGTAGATCCTACAATAATAGATACAGAGAAAAACCCAACAATCATATGACCCCCTATGAGCAAGCACTTTGGCAACAGTGGGAAGGAAAAACTCCCTTTTAACAGGAAGAAACCTCCAGCAGAACCAGGCTCAGGGAGGGGCAGGGATGTTTGTAGTGTCAGTCACCATGGTTCTTCATTCACAGATGGATTTATTCATCCGTCACACTTCTCCTCCAAACCACCATAAAATTCACCGTCAAACTGTCATTACATAAAAGTACAGAATGACCAAACATAAAAATTACCAATAAACATTAAACCCAAGTTAACAAATGCGCGATACACAGTTAACATACCTCGCTGGCTGCAAGTAACCGTGAGGGCATGAGTTCGCTTCAGGAACAAAAACTTACCAAAAATAATTCCCAATTTCTTCTTCTTCTTCTTCTTCTTCACAGCTTTCTTTTACTTTAAAACAGCTTATTTATTCCTTCTTGTGACTTAGTTAACTTATAGTTTAGCTTCTTTGCACATTATGCTTTCTAGACTGCACTTTGCGTCACTTAAAGGGGCCTGTGCGCAACACAGAATGAAACTTAGTTCCTACCCCAAAAGGAACAACAATAAATAAAGGAAATAAATAACATATTGAAAACAAATTGACATAATTTATAATTATAAGTCAGGATACAAAAATCATTCATGCTGGACTCCCAGACATCACTCTAACTGCCACTCTGGACCACTGCTGCCATCTGTTTGTTTGCTTTGCTGACATCCGTGCGCAAGAAGCTTGTGTTTGTGGCGCTTGGATCAGAGTTGTTTGGTTTCTCAGTAGCTTGTAACTCAAAGGAAAGCGTGGGCTCTGTTTTGTGGGACACTCGCACATATCATCGCCGAGGGTACGACGGCATCACCTGGAGGACAGAGAACAACAAATAGCAGCGGCTAATTGTTACGCGAGGTATTTCCTTGTATTTGGCACGGAGCCCTGGTCTTATCAGTTGTAGAGATGCATTTGCAATATGTCCCGGGGTTTAAGTGAGGGATTAAAAGATAAGAGATCACCGTGAAGGATAACATCCTCCAGATTATAATTGCAGAGCAGCTCTGCCACATTCTCCCGGTGGCTGCTGCTGCTAAATGGGAACCAGTTAGCTGCTCAAACATATAACTGTGTGTGTGTGTGTGTTTGTGTAGTCATTCCCATAACTGTGTGGCATCGTCACCTCTTCAAGGACAAAGTGTTCAGTGGGAAAAAAGATGATATTTCACACCTGCTTTTGTGCTGGTGACTCCTGATATCACAGCTGCAGTCACAGAGGATGCTTTTCTACATTAGACAAAAAATATTTTCTTTGAATTATCAGCAGTTTTAATGTTTGTTTTTCTGCGTATTTGTTTTCCTTCTTTCCTCACGTTGGTCCCATACCTGCAGGTCTCTCGAGGAGGACCGCTTTTGAAACAAGCTCTATCAAAACCATAAATCACTGAGCCTAATAGCTTTCATTAACAATCACAACACTTTTGCATCTGTGTGCATGTCGCGCTAATTGGGGCAATTTGTCCCTATCATTTTGGAGACACAGCGCTGCTCTGCCTTTTAATTTATGGCACAAACAACTCGTGGGCTGTGTTTAAAGAGCACCAAAGAAGCAGCTGCTGCGGCTCCTTTGAAGTCGATACTTAGATGACATTAAGTTTCCATGTTGAATTTCAATCTGAAATGATCTTACAATGTGGAGCCTCTTTCGGTTTAGAATATTTTATTAACTTTTGATTGATTTCCCTGTGAGTATTATCTGCCATTTTTTAAGCAGGTGTCACACTTGTAACAGCCTTTATCTAATTTTCAAATTGAATTTTCCAAACGCTGTCTTCTCCATGTCCCGATTTAATGACGGCGTCTGTTTTGTCGGATCGTTGCAGCGATTACGGCTTTGAGAGACGGACGGACGGCAAGTGCACCCCTGCCTTTTGGTTCCATCCATCATCGATGTCCAGGAGTTGCACCACGGGGATGACTTTCCTTAACAGCACCGGGTGAGGATGAGAGCTGACTAGAATCAGCATGCACAGTCTCAGCAGCGACTCGCAGGGATTGGATAAAATGAATGGTGCATTTGAGCCGAATAGCTCCGGGTGCTTTAATTAGTTTCTCAGGGACGACACGGTCGGGCCGAGGAAAATGTGGGCTGAATGATCAAACCTGCACTTTTAAAAAACAATCATGAACCAACAAGGATAAAGCACCGGTAATAAAAAGATCTTCTTTGGGTGAAAATTGTGTCAAGAATTTCAAAGAGGGATGAATGAAAAATTCAATGCCAAATGAGGGCGTGTGAAGTGCGGTGGCTTTTTCCAAAAATAACTCAAGGGCCCATCATTTAACATTGATGATCACAATGTGGATTGAAGCTCAGAGCTAAATGGTCCTCAGGAGAAATGCATTTAAAAATGTCTTAAATGTTAATAATAATGGGACTAGTCCATTTTGTTCACTTAGGAAAACATAAGCAGAGGTATTGTGAATCAAACTGACGGCGATAGATGTTCACCATCTTACCCGGAACATAAGCAGGATTGTTGGGGATCAGATGTACGATGCTTGCATATTCTTCCCACATTTTCATCCCACAGCCCAACGACCTGTGCTTTAGTTTCATTTGTGCTTCTAAAGTGCCTGAAAGTGTGATTGGGAGCATGAATGAACGCCGTTTCTCTGAGTTAGCCCTGCAATAACTCCTCTCTCCCTGTGACAGCTGGGCCAGTTTGTCATGCTGTGAATTCAGAAATGTGAAGAAGGCTTTATACGTCAAATATGCTAGCGTTAGCATATTTGACGCCCAGAATAAGAACCGCTTCTGCTAAAAGTCTGCTTTGGAAAGAGTGGATTACTATAATTACTATAAGGTCATAACGGATTAATGAATATTTCTCTGACTAAAAGGTTTGGAAGGTGTCACTCTGCAGAAATCTACCATTTAGGTTCATTACTAGACTTTAAGATTACTATGTGTATCTTTTTTTTTTTTTTTTGCAGCGAGAAAATACTTTTAAAGCAAAAAGTATTCAAAGTTTACAGGAAACTATTCAGCGAACTGCCCTTCTGTATAGAACTTTGGCAGCCTGGTGACATGTTAGCATTATCTGGTGTCGTTTTCACCAGACATCATTTTCTTTTTCTCAATATTTTTTATTTATTTTTTGACAGAACCGTTTAAGATAGAGAAAATGTCGGGAAAAATAATTAGATCGCATCCCTACAATCAGGATAAATGTGATCGTGACAAGACGAAACATTTGTGTTGTCCTGATCGCATGGCCATGAAGCCGTGTTTGTGCAGCAGTGAGCTGTGGTGCTGTATCCATCCGACTCGGTTGTTTATGTCTTGCACTCCAGACACCAGACGATGCATCCTGATGCTGTTTTTGTGTACGATCTCTTTAGAATGGCACACGGGTGGTTTAGAGGTGTGGAGATTGAATTTTTTCCCAGTTCCTAACAGAAACGAGTGTTTTAGTCTAATTGATGATTCCAAATTGGTTAGAGGTGTGGAGGAATAGTAATTGTTGTCTGTGTACCTCCCCTCTTGCCCAGTGTCAGCTAGGATAATCGATCACCCTCTGTTGCTCCAGCTGGATAAGTGGTTAAGAAAGGGAATTAATGGATGGATGGTAGGTTGTACACTCCAGCACAGTTGTGGAGGGTCAGCAGGATGCAAGTTGACTTTCATTTCTGAACACATGTAAATGTAAATATTTAATGCCTTGTAAAACAAGGCACTTTTTTTAGAATTGATAAAGATTTGAGTTGCAAAAAAAAAAAAGATTGTAGGTGTACAATGACAATAAAGGGCTATTTTTTTCTATTCTATTCGAATAGATTAACTTTTATGAAAATAAGATTATTACTATTATATATAGCTTCTTTGGATGGTGTTTTATCCTTGAGCTTGAGGGTCCTGCACAGTATCTCAGCTGTTCCTAGGACTGCTCTCTTCTGGACAGATATCTTGGGTGTTGTTCCCGGGATCTGCTGGAGCCGCTCGCTTAGCTTGGGGGCCACTGCACCGAGTGCTCCGATTACCTCTGGGACCAGTGTTACCTTCACCCTCCACATCTTCTTGAGTCCTTCTCTCAGTGGGCATGTGCCAAGAAATAGGGTCCTGTTGATCTTGTACAGTTCTAGGTATCCGAGGATCCATGTGTGGGGGATCGAGTCATCGGCCTTCTTGTAGTCAATCCAGGCAGTGCACAGGTTGGTCAGTCTGGTCTTGCAATTTTGAGCAACTGCTCTGTCTGTCAGTAGCTGGTGTTGAGCTTCTCTGGTATTCCTGCCAATTCCTTTCTGTGTTGCACTCGTGGTTCATGTATTGAGCCATGTACCTGTTCATCTTAGCTGCTATGATGCCTGACAGGAGCTTCCATGTGGTACTGAGGCAGGTTATTGGCTGGTAGTTGGATGGGAAGGTCGCTGCCAGGGATCATTAGGAGCCTTCAGTTACATATATATGTGGAAAGACTAAGGGAGGCAAGTCAGCAGCACTGTTAGTGACAGTCAGCATGATATTAATTAGTCAGACACAGCATGAAACAGAGGAGTCAGGGTAGAGGTGGGTTGCAGAGTGGCTTGCAGTTGTGCAGCAGTTTCAACAGCGCCCCCTACAGGATGAGAATTGGTGAGCAGTGTGTAACCTGCTGAGGCTCGCACTGAGATCAGCTGATGTGTTTTTCTTTTTGCTTGTTTGTTTTTTAATAAATTAAAGATCAGAAAGGTAGCAAAAGCTAAAGGACTCTAATACACCCTCCCTTTCTATTTAAAGATACTTGGATAAAGAAAACATATAATTTTCTGACATGTCATAAGGATTGTAAAATATCAAACGCTGTACTCTGAATATGTATAACAACCAACAGAATTTAAAAAAACATGCAACACAATATCTCTGTGTTTGAAAAATGGCACATTCATTGTCACCAGAACATTAATTTCTGAAGGCGCCTCAGCACGGCTCTTTGTTGCAGGAACATTGACATTCCCGCCACATTTTAGAGTTTCTGTCAAAGGGCACATTGTTTATGTTAGCGTCTACGCCCCTCACTACACAAACAGCACTGCTGGCACTTCAAATTGCAAAGGTTTTTTCCTTTTTTCTGTTAAGTTTTCTTGTGAATCTAAACAAGGGAAGTGCACACAGATTAGGCTCTGCTGTTATTTTAAGTAAGTAAGTAAAGTTTGTTTATAGTGCTTTACAAGGTAAAAACATAATACAGTCATAAAATAAACCGTGGTCTAATTAAAATCTTTTTGAAATAAAAATGTCTTTAGCTGCTTTCTGAAGGTCTCCACTGAGTCCAAACCCGTAGAAACAGGGGAAGTGCATTCCACAGTCTGGGTGCAACAGCTTGGAAAGATCGGTCCCCTCGGGTTTTAAAGCGAGTGTGGGGGACCACTAAAAGGTTTTGGTTCGCTGACCTCAGGTTACGAGTGGAGGTGTATGAATCAGATCAGCAATGTAGGGGGGTGGGGCTGTCTCTGTAATGCTCTAAAAGTTAAAACTAGAATTTTAAAGTGGAACGTGAATCTGATTGGTAGCCAGTGCAGCGACTTTAAAACATATGAGCACCCTTGTTCGAGCGGGTCGGTAGCCTCGCTGCAGAGTTTTGAACAGCCCGTAGGCGGGCCAGCCCTTTCATGTTTAGACATAAATTGAAACATTTAAACATAAATATGGTTACAAAGAGAAGTTTTATACGAACCTTACATGAAGTTTGTGTTTGTCTGATGGCACATCTAATCAGTTTCATTTGCTTTTCCACCCTCAGCTACAGAAAAGTGGTCTCCAATAACTGTACAGCTGGTGTGAGCGCAGAGTACACAGCCAGGAGGCAGCAGTGTCCTATCCAAGCACCCAAAGGTCTCCACCTGGTTACCAGTGAGGGTTCGCTGACAGCCGTGTTAGGCACCAATGTCACCTTTCTTGTTTTTCTGGAGGAGGTGAGCTGTATCCAACGTTTCCCGTGAAGTCACACAGAGTCAGTGTCATTATATTTACAGTGTAAATATTAGTGGATTGTTTCAAATGTACAGTTAGATTGGAAATCTGGGTTGTTTCTATAGCAACACCAGCATCCTCAGCTGCGACTGTGCTGCATCCTCTCATATTTCCCTGTGTTCACACTCTAAACTAAACGTACATGTTTAAAGGGAGAAAAATTCCCTTTTTCTTGCTGTTTATGACCAACAGTACTCACATACTTACATAGTTACACATCAACACTTCCAGAGAAGTTCACACAGTTATTAGTGATGCTAAGAGGTGTTGTCGTAGTAGTAGTGTTAGGCTTTAGGGTTCAAGTTCTTCTCATCATCACTGAAAACAAAGAAGATACTCAGACAGGGACTGCCGACCTGAATGCAGTAGCACAGTTTCTTTTAGGTGGGACTTCTTTGTGTATATACTCAGCTGTGCAGATTGTGTCTGTTTTTAAATGCAGATCGTAAAGCAAAGTAATTAAAGTAATTAATGACACTGACTTTGTTAGCAAGAGTGACTTCCTATTTGTTTCCACTGTCTGAACACAACATTCTGGAAAAAAAAAACATTTTTTTCATGTATAGAAAAGTAGAACGACATTTACATTTAACTGCTATCTGCTGCAGTGAAACTCTGGAAATGATCCTCTGTCCTCTGAGAGGGTGACAGCGTCTGCATGTAAAGGCAGCAGATCGTGACCTGTGCTCCTGTTGGAAAAAGTTGACAGTGTGCAAACTGTGACTCACAGTGTCTTTTACAAGCATCCGTACATGATGAGCTAGGACTGAGATCCATGTCACTATTGACCAGAGATGGGCAGTAACGTGTTACTTGTAACGCATTACTGTAATCCGATTACTTTTTTCAAGTAACAAGTAAGGGATTACTGTCGCAAAAACGGTAATTAGATTACCGTTACTTTCCCGTAGGAACGCTGCGTTACTGCGTTACTAAAACCGTGATTTTTTTGCGAGAATGTCTCATGACAGTGACGTAAGCGAGTGTGACGTTCGTGACAACAGCTGTGTGCAGATCAACAATGGATCATATATCGAGTGCAGAGAGAGTATGAGCGTGCAGCGTTTAAAGCGTGGAAGTACTGACCTTACTTTGAGTTTGATTCCATAAAAAGTGACAAAAACATTAGTGTCCGTTGTGCGTGGGAAGAAAACTTCTTTTTACAGCGAAAAAACCCCCTAAACTTCCAAACAAGCACCGAGTAGCTACGACGTAATGGGAAACTCACAGAGAAACTCGCGGATTCTTCCACTGACCGCTGCACACCTGCGCCAGGGTAACCCTCTGCCTACCCCACTCCTGCTTTACAGGTGAAAATAGAGCAACAGGACCGCTAGTCTTTGACTTTATTTATTTTCTGCTGTGTTTTACTTGCATCTATTTGAAAGACTGAGTGTAAACACACAAAAAATTTAAAAAAAATTATTTTATGTGCTGGAATGTGCAGAAAATAGGTTTAAATGTTAAACAAATTTCTTCAAATCAGAGAATGTTGCAGATAATTTAATTTTTGCTTGATGCATAAAGTTAAAAGATTAAAACTAATAAAACAAGTTTTAAAAAGAGACTTTTCCATTTGATTACATTTTGTATGATGATTATGCAGAAAAAGTAGAATTGGGCTGAAAGATCTATCACTTTATCACCTATTCAGGTTGTAAATCCTGTTTTTAAAAAGTAACTAAGTAATTAATTACTTTTGAAAATAAGTAATCAGTAAAGTAACGGGATTACTTTTTTGGGGAAGTAATTAGTTACTGATTACATTTTTCAAGTAATCAGTCTGCTATTGACACTGTTAACTTTGGAGTAAAGTCAGTGTCTGACAAAAGTATTTCACGCCTTGGAAATGAGACCGAGCTGAGTGACCACGCTGACAATCGCAGCCCTTAGCAGGGAGTGTGATAAACACTACCCACACATATTGTGCCTAGAGGGGAAACCGTGCTCTGTGTTGGTCAAATGTAATAAAAGCCACCTCAAACCAGAATGAATATTTCATAAAAGGCCAGACCTGCAGATTTCCTGGAAGTGTTTGTCCTGTTCAGGGTGACGGGGCGAGGACGAGCATCACTCTGGACTTCGGAGATGGCCACGCTCTTACATATTCCAACGTGAGCTCCCTCGAGGATGGGATCAAACACATCTACAAAGCTGTGGGAATCTACCGAGTGACTGCTACCGGGGAGAACAGCTTGGGCTCAGAGACCGCCATGCTCTACCTGCATGTCACATGTGAGATACCAAGTTTTGTGAAAGATGTTTTTGTGCATTTATTTAGATTCTCCAGTGTGTCTGCTCTTCATTTCCACTTTTTATCGGAGTCTATGGAATTGCTGTTTCCTGCTTGTACGACATCCTATACTTTATCTCTTCACAGAGCATGTTCCCCTCCCTTAGCCAAACAAACAAGTGAGATAGAACAAATCCCATTTCTCTTCCACTCAGTTCAGCTTATGCTTTGCAGCCACTCAGCCCGCAGAAGCCACGGCATCCTCATACGTAACAGGGCTGACCACCCCCGTGTATTCAGGGGGTGACAGATGTAACGGAGCTGACTTATTGATCAGGGAGCAATGTTGCCCCCACCAATCTGTCAATCCTATGTGCCAACCGTACAAATAGAGCCACCGCAGGCTCCAGAGTGCCACGGATGAAAAATAGTACACAGATGGCAGCCGGCAGTCCCAGAGCAAGAGCGAATCTTGAACAAACTCACCCTCCTCACCCACCTATAAACCCCATCTCCTCCCTCTTTTTTCCCCTCATTTGAACCGACAAAGTTATTTCATTTATTTTTATCCTCTTTTCACATATTGTGGCGCAGAGCGTCGAGTTCACACTGTGATGTATATGTGTGCCTGAGTAGGTCAGCTGGAGTATATCCATCTCTCAGCTCCATTTGTGGCTGTGAGGAATAAGGAAGTGAACCTGACTGCTGTTCTGTGGCCCAGCCAAGTGGGAACGGTCACCTACATCTGGTGGATCGGAAATAACACAGAGGTACAGCGCACTCGAGAAACTCACCACTTCTCTCAGTGCTTCTCTTCTTCTTTTGCCCATTTGCAATTAAGTAGGTCGCTGACTCCTCTGGTCCAAAATGTGAGAATCATTATTTTGTGGAGCTATTTTTGTGCATGCAGGTTGGAAAATGTGTAGCCTTGCATCAATAAAAATGGTTGAACGTGCTGACCTGTTCACATAGTACCTTAATTACTGATAACCAGTGAAGTGAATGCATCTTAGTGTTAGTGTAAAAATCCTCCAAGTCTAGGGCCTGCTGCAGTCAGGCAGAGCTGATCAATCACGCAGAGTTAAAGGGTCAGAAAAGACATATTTGTCTGTTAATCCCTTTGCGGCATCTAGCCACGCGGATAGTTTCAGCTCGGGGGACACAGCTTTGGAGATATCGGCCTTTGAAGACAAAAGATCTGCATGGATTTTGTTCAGAATAGCGAAACGTGACACTTTAAAAATGGAACAAAGACTTCTGGAAACGCTGCAATTCAGAAGCAGTTTACAAAATAAAATTAATCAGCTTCCACCTTGGTGGTGGATTGAGTGACCATTATGTTTAGTGTCATTCATTTAAGTATTTGCGTGATTATGCCAAAAGTACCAGGCCAACAACTGAGCATGGATAAACTGTTTTTGTCAAAAAAAGGGCATTGGCCTTAGCAGAAGATATAAAACTATTTTTTTAAAAAGTAAAATATATAATCCTCGCACATTCTCACTGCCATGGTGCAGGTAAAATAAAAATTATAAATGCTACTGGTGATGGTGATGTGACCTATTAGGATAGTGTTGCCATGTGTATCACTGTCTGATGAAGTTGCTTTCAAAGTGCTTAAGTTGTCACGTATTGTGGAGATGTAAAGAGCTAGCTTAGCTCTTAGCACGGGGGATCCCTCATGATTCATGAGTGGGTAGTTAGCCAGCTAAATGTAAATAAGACCACAAGGTTAACGTTGACTCCACGGCTACAACTCCTGATACAGGAAGAAAATCAGGTCTATGATGCTAATGCACCAAGTTAGCTTGCTATAGTTGCTTAGCGTTAGCTTTGCAACTCACCATTGGTTAGCTGGTTGCTAGTAAGTGATGTCAGCAGTGATGTCAGCAGTGATGTTAGTCATCATCAAACAATAACTTTGGCTGTCAGACACAGACACTTCCCACCATACTACACACAGCAGTGCTGCTTTGACTTCCTAACAGTTAGCCATTATTCAAAGGTTTTACATGTAAAAGGCTAAACAGCATCTCATGCTACCGCAAACACAGCAAAGCTCTTCAATAGATAAATAAAGTTAGTGTATCTGCTCAAAGGCTGCAGGTGATTCCTGGAGTCATTTTCCCCCACTGTGGTATGAAGATGAGATGCAATAGCACCCTAAACTTGAAAATCACCCTAAAGTGAAAATTTAAAACTGGTGGTGGGAGGAAAGGTTTGCTTAAATAAAGCATGAATTTGTCAGAGAATCAGTTTTAAATTTTCACTCCGTCTAAGAGAGGTGCTCCTTGTGCTGTTGGAAAAGTAGCACACCTATTGCTGCTGTTAGGATTAGGGATGCACCGATACCGATACTGGTATCGGGTATCGGGGCGGATACTGTAAAATGTGTGTGTACTCATACTCGTAAAAGTTAACCGATACCATGAACCGATACCAACTTATTTCATTAATCAGAGGGTGGCTTGTCATTTCTGTTGTAGTTTTTTAGATTGGCCACTAGGGGGCCAATTATTATTTTATTTATTATTTATCTTATAATTTTTTATATTTTATTATTTATTTAATAATAATTATTTTGTTTGTTTGTTTACAATATGGACACTCTGCAATAATTTAAAAGTTTAATTTATTCACAAACCTAATTTGTATTTATTTTATTCCAAACAGAAGTGTTTATTTATTATTCTGAAAGCTCGAGACAGTGCCAATAGTTCAGTGATATTTTGTTAAATTACAATGTGGAGACTCTGCAGTAATTTAACAGAAGTGCTTATTTTTCCACTTGAAATTTTTTTGTGGTCATTTTTATTAAGATTTTATTTTTTATCGGCATCGAATATAATAAAACCTGTCTTCCAATTAATTGTATTTGTGTGTGTGTGGTAGAAGTATCGTTTTTTGTACTCTGTATCGGTAAGTACTCAGATCCAAGTATCGGTTTGAAAAAATTGGTATCGTTGCATCCCTAGTTAGGATTCTATTAGAACTTCCTGAAAAAGTAGAGCGTTGTTCCTCCAAATATAGCAACTGTCAGAGTGCAAACACGCTGACCCCGGCTTTACTAGCATCAACAGGATTAGCAACTAATGTAATCAATACACTAGAACCATAACATTTAACATGACACATCAAAAAATTTATATTACAAGAGAATAAAAGAAACAATTCAAGCATGCTGGTCTGAGGATGCACTGCTATAGCTGTAGAAATGCTCCACTCTCTGTCTGTGTAATTGTTGCTGGGTAAATGTGTTTGCTCAGCACTAACAGGGGCCTTTCCACAAGGACAAGCAGTTCTGTCGCTTGGTAATAAACAGTGGCAGCATTAGCATCTTAAAGCTATCTGAAGAACAAATGGAGACGTGAGTAATGACAGTAAGGAGCTGCTGGTGTCACACAGGAAACTCCCTGTAGGCTTCTGTGCTGCAGCACAGCACAGACTCCAGCAAAGCTGTGTGTCATCCTGCGTGTGTGTCTGTGTGTGTTTTTGTGAGTCGGCCAACAGCCCGACACCTCTGTAGTGTAAATAACAGCAGTGTGAGATGTTAACCAGCCGTTGATAAGGGTCTCTCACGGGAGCACGTACAATCTGACTCCCCATCTCCCTCTCTCTCTCGCTCCCCCAGCAGCCAGTAATCACCCTAGAGGGAAGCGTGGCGTACACATTCTCCCGGGAAGGCATCAATACAGTCACCGTGCAGGTGTCTGCAGGGAATACTATTCTGCAGGACAGAAAAACCATCGCTGTACACGGTGAGCCGAATTTCTCACTCAGTGTCCACTGGGAATCTGTTGCTCTGCAAACAGGCTGATAAGTTTGGTCTCCACAGTAGAATAATAACGCTGCTTCCCTTTGATGATGTCATTCTTCTACTTAATGTTTTAAAACTAATCTGCCATTCTCCAGACTTAGAGGTCATTTTTAACCATATGCTAAAACTTTTCCTTTGCTAAGCTATAACAGAAATTGTATATAAATGACAAATGTAGCGTTCCTTTTGTTCACATAGGGCCATCTGTGGCTCCAAAACGCAATAATGATGTCGTCCAAAATGTTAACATTAAAACTTTAAAATCTCGAGTCCAAACATGAACATCCACATGTTCATATTCGCCTTAAAATTTCTCTTTTTGTTTCCTCAAACTCAACACGATGCATAACTGATTATGAATGTCTCTGAGACAAATTCCCGTTCGTTTTCCCAGTTATTCACCATTTAAGCTTTATGTCACAGTCTGGGGGAGGCAGACTGTATGAGTTGACAAAAGGACCCAAAACGCAGACTCCAAGGAACAGGGAACAGAACTTGAATGTTAACAAAAAGCGAGCCGTTTAGGGCAAGGCAAACTGAAGTAAATTAACATCAACCTAAACTGGGAGAACTAAATAAACAACAAGAAAAACCTAGACATGAACCGTGGCGTGGAAAACGTGGCGTGAACACAGTGACACACTGAAAACAGAGGACTTAAATACACAGGAGGTGATTAGGGGAAGTGGGAACACATGGAGGAACAGCTGACACTAATCTGACATAACGAGACAAAGGAAGCAAAGTTGACTACGCTGACATAGGACACAGACCTTCAAAATAAAACAGGAACATGAGACACAGACAAGACAATTATTTATTAACCTTTATTTAACCAGGAAGATCCCATTGAGATTAAAAACCTCTTTTTCAAGGGAGACCTGGCCAAGATAGGCAGCAGCAGGTGTCACACAGTTACAGAAATTACTCAAACACAGGCAACAACAACACACATGCAACAATAAGTGAAAGAATACAAATAAAATAAAATAAAATTCAATAAAATTCAAATAAAAATAAAAAAGTCAGTTAAAATGACAATCAATCTAATTGAAACAGTTGCATGTTATGGACTTGGCCTCAAGGATTCGTAGTTTAGATTTAAAAGCACTTAATGAAATGAATTCAGTCATTTTCCTTCTGCAGTTTGTTCCAAGCCGACGGTGCTAAATGGACAAAAGCTCTTTTACCAAGTTCAGTTCGGGCAAATGGAACAGAAAGCAACAAGTAACCATGCGGACGAAGAGAATACCGACCAGCATGTTTCATTACAAGCAGGGAACATAGATAAGAAGGCAGCAACCCAAGTATCGCCTTATATATAAAACTGTAGAAGACACAAGGGGAATCTAAATAAACAAATGAACTTAGATAATCTAATGAACTTGAAAATAGACCATGAATATCAAAATAAACTCAAACAAAAGACCCAGGATCATGACACTTTAATTGGAAAGATGCTTTTATTGGCTCAGTAAACACTAGAAATCATTACGAACTGTGTTAGAGAAGAAGCGACACAAACTTGGAGGAGTTTAGAGCAGAGCTGCTGCTCCTTCACACTGAAGCTACCTGAGGTTTCTAATCAGGATGCCTTCTGGCTACATCCTCTTGGAGGTTTTCACCCAGTTTGGAGGAGAGGCCCAGGAGTGTCTTAGGAGAGATTGCATGGCTCATCTTACATTGGAGTGCCTCAGGACCTGCTAGGAGGAACCTGAAAATGTGGCTTAGAAACTGATGTCGAGAATAACCTTCTGAGCTGCTGCCACTGATACTGGACTTGGATTGATTGGCAGAAATTTGATGCATACATTACCTTTGAACTCCCAAGATTTATTTTCAAAGTTACTACACGTGATCCATCAACATCCGGTGCATGCTAACGGTATTTATCAATCCTTTTTCTTAACAACTACAACACAAAGCATGATGAATAGTTTATTAAGAACATCAGCAGCTAAAAAAATGACTGAGCTGCTACAGAAGGACAGCGCTCTATCATCTGTGTTGTCATACTGCAGCTTTTTCTCCCCTTGTAAGATCTGAATGGAGGCCGAACCTGAAAATAAACCCAGAAGTTAGTAAAAAGGAAAAAAGCAGACGAACATGATCTGAATCTTAAAAGCGAACTTTGCATTTAATGACAGATGAAAGTCATAAGCTCCCCTCACACATTTACTTTTCTTCCTGCAGAATATTTCCGATCTCATCTGCTCGCCTTTTCATCAAACCTGGATGAGCACAACCCCGATATTGCAGAATGGAGACTGGATGTGAGCCGAGTCATTAAGAACTCTCTGATCCAGGTAAAGTTCTCTCTGGCTCTTTTGTGGCAACCGTCGGCTTCCTTTGGTAAATACTGTGAGCGCTCAGCTGGACCTCTGAGTGCTGCGTGACCTCCCCGAGGCTCGGAGACATGAATCTGACTTTTATGATGATAAATGACAAGGCAAGAGGGAGAAGAGGGGAAAAAGATAGTTCAAGAGCTGGCTGATTGCTGCTGCGCGCGGAGCCTCGGAGTTCAGGGCTGTACAGTAACGAGGTTGTGTACAGAAGAATAAACGTCAGTGCGGGTCTAATGCGTGTTCTGCTCTGACCTGAAGGAGCGCTCGGAGACGAGTGCTTTGCAATCCGTCAAACGGACGACATGATTCAAACCCACACATGACATGTTAGCTACAGAGTTCGCCTCATTAACTTGCCGTTATTTCTCCCAGCATCCTCAGAGTGTCGATAGAGGAAGCAGAGTAGGAAGCAATCTGAGCTTTCCATCATATTTTCACACGTTTTGATCTTGCAAATCAAAACGGATGCTAAAAATACACAGCCTGTCTTCAGTCTTCACTGAACACGTCAGTTCGCTATTGACATCTTTTTTTTCCATGACATCCGCAGCCCGGAGGCCAGAACGCATGCCGAAAAAACAACAACTTTCAGACAAAAACACGACGGGTCGGGAGGAAAACCCAACAAGGGAAAGCTGGCAGCCTCAACTGGAATCAATAAGGCATCCAGAAATTCATGTTTTTTTTATTACACCAGTCCTCCCAACCCAGCTCATCAGTTTGACTTTCTTTAAGCG
The DNA here is from genome assembly GCF_963576455.1 of Neolamprologus multifasciatus. Classification (NCBI taxonomy): domain Eukaryota; kingdom Metazoa; phylum Chordata; class Actinopteri; order Cichliformes; family Cichlidae; genus Neolamprologus; species Neolamprologus multifasciatus. The sequence continues at coordinate 2,515,596 of NC_140444.1, read as the reverse complement.
GCGATCTGAAAGTGAGCTCCAAGTGAAGGGCTGCCATTGGTTGAAAACCAAATCCTGACCTTTAAGATTTCATTCATGCTCGAGATGAAAAACTTCTCTCAAAGGTGAACCCTGACGTCCCTCTTTCCAAATTACATACGAGATTCTGTACGAGCCAGACGGAAAATAAAGCATCAGTGTAAGAAAAGCCTAAAATGTAAAACCTGCGGCGGGGTTATATTTTCTTAACGCCGGGCCACGCTGTTTGCATCTTTCAAGACTGTCACATGAAAAAAAAATACTATCTATTTAGAAAAAATAATATTTTTGCTCTACCATATTATAATTCATTTCAATTTTATTTATACAGCGCCAAATCACAACAACAAGGCGCTTTATATTGTAAGGTAGACCCTACAATACTACATACAGAGGAAAACCAGCCCGTTCTCACTCCCGAGGCGTAACATGCTGACGTTTTGTCACGTCCCGCGGCGTTCCTGAGGAACGCAAAAGGACACCTTTGGCGTTCTTATGGTACGCGGCGGGTTATGGCTGAAATCCAGTGCAATGACGCTCCCGCGGTAATAGACGTTCCAGCCCTGTATTCCAGCCCTAAACCTAACCTTATCCCTAGCCCTAACCATAACCTTTTTCCTGAGCTTAACCAGGACTTTAATGATGTTAAATAGCGTGTTTCTAAGTGATTTGAAGAAAAAGAGCGAACATGTGTAGATTGAGTCCATACGGTTCTCATATTTCCTCATTTTTCCGAGGTCGTCATTTAGGAACGTGGTGGGTAGCCGAAAACGTAACGATTTGTCACCTAGCGTAAAATGTGACGCTTTGGGAGTGAGAACGTGTTGGGAAAACCCAACAATCATATGACCCCCTGTGAGCAGCACTTTGGCGACAGTGGGAAGGAAAAACTCCCTTTTAACAGGAAGAAACCTCCAGCAGAACCAGGCTCAGGGAGGGGCGGGGCCATCTGCTGTGATTGGTTGGGGTGAGAGAAGGAAGACAGGATAAAGACATGCTGTGGAAGAGAGACAGAGGTTAATAACAAGTATGATTAATATGTGCTTTTCAATAAAAATAATGTTCACTAGAACACGTCAATAATAATATCCTTTAGTCTTGCCTTGCAATCCAGCCATCATCATGACAGCAAAAAAACACAAACTGCTTAATTTTTTAAACAAAATATTTTCCAATATGGCATCAAAACTGTTTCCCACTGCGGTGAGTTTACTGCAGGGTGGGATACAATCACGGACACAGTGATTGAATGAACACAGTAACAGTTAGGACATTTAAAGGAGACCTTATTAAATCATCTGTGATTCATTTATTTTAACCCTGTTTTTATTTAAAAAACTAATAAAGCAAGTTGCTACAATTAATCAATTGTAATTTCTTTGATACAGGAAATTGTAATTTTTGATGTAATCGTGGAATTTTAATTTTATGCTTTAATTTTTTGTAAACTTTCTTCTGCAAAGCTGCTCATCACTCAGAAACAGCACTTTGAAAGTGATATTCAAAGCCAAGTTTTGGACTGCAATGCCCATTTAATCCAGCAGATGGCGGCTGACGCAGCACTGTTCAAAGCAGGGCTGAAGTTAAATGCAGCTTGGACTCCAGTCGGGTTCAGGAGTAGCAGACTAATCAAATGTACTGTGTGGCATATTTAAAATTATGATTAAAAATGGCATAATCACTTTTTTTAATCAGTTTGTTTCCTCCTGTGACCCTGAATTGGATAAGTGGACGAACACGGATGGATGGATGGAATTTGTTACCTTTGTGTTCATGTTTTGTAATAGTTTGATGTTTTGGAAACGTAGTTTCCTTTAGTCCTCCTTCCTTTGTTGTTTTCCCATTCTGTTCTTGCTGGAGACGTAACACTGATCTCACTGATCTTCTCATGTGAGTAAGTGAGAACATTTTGAAAACCTCAGACTGCAGTAAATGTTTAAGCTCGAATCATAAATGGTTGCAGCCTGAATCCAGCTAAATTCTGGTCGACGAAGGACCAAAAATATGTGAGCGAACGTTGACTGTCAGAGCTTTTTTGTTTCATTTCTGTGAGCTGACTGCTGCAGTTCAGTCTGACCCCATCCACTCTACCGTCCTCCTCCAGGCTACAGGCGTGAGAGAGGATCAGCTCCTGGTCACTGTCCTCCCAGGTTTACCCACAGCAGCAGAGTTTTTCCTCCTGCCTGACAAACAGATAACCGAGGGGAAACCAGAGAAGAGCTCAGCTCATTTAGATCAGGTGAGGCAACAACACCTGCTTTCTGACCTGATGCATGTCCTCCAGACTCGCTGCTTTTCCCCGTCTCCACAGTGTAGGTGGATGGATTTCACCTCGTTATCCTCACTCGAACTATACCAAGTTTGAAGCATTGTTCCCCGTTTCTGCTTTATGACTCATAGAGGAATTTTTCTTCTCCTGTAATTGCTCTTTCCTCCAGCAGATGTCAGTATTAACCTACTCAAGCATGTCCAGTTTTTTCTTCTTCAAAAGTCTAATTTTGGAAAACGCCCGAGGAATATCTTTGCAATAGATTCATCAAAAAGCCTGACAAGTATTAACAAGTTATCGGGGGGAATGACTTTTAGGCTTACTCAAGTCACATC